>NC_079194.1:279123040-279423040 GCF_029499605.1 Hyla sarda | reverse complement strand
AGATCGCTTCTTTCATTTTTCAGAGGCCTTTTCAAAAAGGAAAGTAGCGATCTGATTGGTTGCTATGGGCAACTCAGCAACTTTTCCTCTGGACGGGTTTTGATAAATCTCCCCCGATATGTATGCAAGTTTTTTTTTTTTGATCCTGTAAATGTGTTTCTACAGAACCTCATACTTCACCTTCCACGTCCTCTTCTTCCACCGCGGTCGCAACACCGGAAACGCCAGTGAAAGAGGAAGAAACCCTGGCGAGTGAAAACGTGGTATTTCCAATACTTTATTTGCATCCCATCATTCATTGTCTTATTCTTACCTCATGTATCGTTCACGGCACAAACTCCTGACAGACAGATGGAGGTCCCAGTGTCATGGCGGAGCCACAGGGAGTCCAATAGGGATAGAAACAAATTTCAGGCTTAGATCAAGTCCTCGGCTGTTTGTGTTGCTTTAATCTTTTCTTAATATGGTATTACTCCTGTATACGTCAACATCCTGTATTTATGGACTAGATGGCATACACGAGCTCTGGTGTGTGGCCAAGCTTAACATCTTGTATTAAAATGGAGAAACGTTTACGTAACATTTGGAGAACTCAGCGTTTGCTGTTGCCGGAAGCAAAATGACAATTAGTTTTCATGAGTTTTAGTTATACATTTTCAGCTTTATACATCACAGTTTTGTGTATTTCACACCGCAATACGCAGTCATGTATCGTACAATATGGCAATTTGTATTTCTCAATATTGGTTGCCGTATTGTACCCTTTATTTGCTCTTAGAAGCCACAAAACAGTTTGATAGACAGTGTGATGCAGTGTGAATCTGGCTTTCTGCAAAAAAAAATTATATAAAAGTGACTTTTATATATATATATATATATATATATATATATATATATACATACATATTTTTATATGTGTAGATATATATATATATATATATATATATATATATAAAATAATATATATATATATATATATATATATATATATATGGCATTGGGTTTGATGCAGGGCAGATGGAATTACCCTAGGGGCAGATGGCATTAACCCCTTGTATTCGTGACGCCAGGGCGTGGTTTATCCTCAATACCACCCGAAGGTGTACTGCTGGATCCTGGGCTAGGCACGGGGGCAATAATGACTCTGAGTTACAGACAACGGTAGCTTTACTGAGTGACAGATGGTACAGTCTATACAGTGTAGCCGGGCCCACGGAGGTGACCAGTGACTTCAGAGACCTTAAGGGCTTGCAGGGACTTGCAGTGGTTTTGGACAATTTAGTGCGTGCCACGTTGACTTGACAATAGATGACAGTGACTGACTTGACTTGACTGGAGACTGACAAAGCTGTGACTTTACCTTAATTGTAGAATTTTAGTTTGTGGCTGCAGACTTGACTTGAGGCTCCTATGACTCCAGACACACTCTTAGGCATGACTGCACCTCAGCAAAGACTCAGGAACTACGAGAGAGAAGAGACTCCCCCCAGGGCTTTTATAGGGGAGACTCTGGTGGGGTCCCATTGGTCACCCTTAAAGGGGTACTCCGCCCCTAGACATCTTATCCCCTATCCAAAGAATAGGGGAAAAGATGTCAGATCGCCGCGTTCTCAGTGCTGGGGACCCCCGGGATTGCCGCTGCGGCACCCCGCTGTCATTACTGCACAGAGCAAGTTCGCTCTGCACGTAATGACGGGCAATACAGGGGCCGGAGCATCGTTACGTAATGGCTCCGCCCCTTGTGACGTCACGGCCCGCCCCCTCAATACAAGTCTATGGGAGGGGGCGTGGTGGTCATGACGCCCCTGCCATAGATTTGCATTAAGGGGGCGGGCCGTGATGTCACGAGGGGCGGAGCCATGATGTCACGCTGCTCCATCCCCTGTATCACCCGTCATTACGCGCAGAGCGAAGTCGCTCTGTGCAGTAATGATAGCGGGGTGTCGCAGCGGTAATCCCGGGGGTCCCCAACAGCGGGACCGTGGCGATCTGACATCTTATCCCCTATCCTTTGGATAGGGGATAAGATGCTAGAGGCGGAGTCAGCTGGTCACTGATACCTCCTGGGTTACAATCACATGACAACTCACATGACAACTGGGGATCATATGGGAACATTTCTTAAAGTTATAACACTTCTTTACACACTTTACAGCATAATAAATGGCAAAACATATGTACATGAGGGGACGGGTGTAAGGGGGCCTAGGGTATACTGTAGGGAGGCTGACAGGGCAGCAAGGGTAAGGGGTAACAACTCCGCCACACACATATATATATATATATATATATATATATATATATATATATTTGTGTGCTCCAGACAGTTTTGGGGTTGTTCAGGGCAATACAAAGAACTGATTGGTCACTATACGGGACAGACCACAACAGCAATGTGAACATAGCCTAACTGGGGAGTTCATATCTACTAGCTATATATATATATATATATATATATATATATATATATATATATATATTGCTAGTAGAGCCTTCTTTGCTACAAGTAGATGTGAGTTAGGCTATGTTCACATTGCTGTTGTGTCCTTTCCCAGATTGTGTCTTTTCATTGCGCCGGATGACCCCAAAATGGGTCGGAGCACAACTAACTCCACCGGGTCACCACATGGTCCGGATGGATCCCATTGATTTGAATGGGGTTCGTCTTGGATCTGCACCATTTTTTTCTCTGCTAAACTTCAGTTGTTATGACCAACTTACCAGAGGAGCCGATGGCAGGGTGAAAGAGGCCTTATCGCTATGGTTATCTATGACAGGTTAAAAATTGCTGCCATGAATACTCTACTCACTACCCGTAGGGTCAGGACAAGGAATTTTATGGCCAAATATCTGCCTGCAATTGTAAGTGACAGGGCAGGGAGCCAATGGCTCTTTGCTCTGTCACTGTTTTCAACTGCATGTGAAAGTGGTGCTTGCTCCCAAGGGATCCTGAGCAAGTGTCCTGGATTTCTTGGCGCCAGCATGTGCACCATCACAGGGAAGCTAGGAGGTGGCGCCCTAGGCAGGTGCCTACCCGTTCTAACCTGCCATGGATTATATTTTTGTTTCCCTCAGGTTCTTAAGGACACCAGTCAGTATGTCACCTCTGAACTCGCTGCCCTGGAGCATCAGGAAGAAGAAATTGACTCAAGAGCAGCCGTAGTAGAAAGGGAACTCCGACTTCTGATGGAAAATGGTATAAAATATATATCCTGTATATGTGTCACATTGTGTGTTATATTTGTGCGATCATAAAACACAATGAGATATGTTAAAAAAAAAAAAGCAATAACACAATGTTATCGACACCATAACAAGATATTATTTTTCTTCAAAAGCACTTGCTATTAAAATATCAGCAGGGGGCAGCAGATCCTCATTTTTTTTCCCTTTGAAAATATAACTGTACCTATTTTCTCTTCCCAGGTAATGACAAAGAAGCTGAGGAGGCTTTGATCCAGGAATGGTTTTTACTGGTGAATAGAAAAAATGCATTAATTCGCAGGCAGGATGAATTACAGCTGATGTAAGTAGTAAAAGCAAAACAGCAAAACAGGGATCATATCCTTCATATAAGATAAGGCCAGGGACTATTGATAGGATTCAGATTATTGGGCAGACTAGATGGTTCTTATGTGGCGACATATTCTATGTTTCTATATCATTATGAGACCCATAAAGAACGCTATGGCTGGGTATACACGTAGAATTTTGGTCATTATTATTAGTCAAAACCAGCAGCGGAACTGACACAGAGAAAATATATCATGGAAATATTTGCACATTTGCTGTTTTTGGGCTCACTCCTGGATTTGGCTAAAAGAACTGACCAATAACTCCACATGTCCACCCAACTTTATGCTGCTGTGTGCAGTGTAGTATCAAAAATGGCGTCAACTTTACAGTTATCGCAGCATTATCCTTTATATTAAATTCTCTTTGGGAGATATATAAATTATATTTTAACAGTAATATTTGGTTTTCTTCCTTTAGGGCCGAGGAGCAAGACCTGGAAAGACGCTTTGAACTCTTGAGCAGAGACCTGCGAGCGTTGCTGTGTACAGAAGGTGAGGTCCTTAACTAATACATGGCCGGTGAATGTAGCGAGCAGTGATGCATATGTCCGTGGCTTCTCACTGTACTGTATTTTAGATTTGTCTGAATGACACCCATCTAGCGCCAGGAGGTGCCAGGCGGGTGTAATAACTGCAGAACACTGGCGCGCCGTGGCTGCTCCACTGCAATGTCTTTGGCGTTGGCTACTTCTGTGTGTTGCAGAAATTCTGCAGATTTATTGTTTTTTTCCCCATTTATTTAATCTGCAATAAATTGACAGTGTTATTGAATCGGTGTAGATTTTGGAGCAGAGACGCTGTAGATTGTCCCCTGAAGAAAATCCTCCGTTAAATTATGTATTTAAGGGCTCGCTCACACGGGCGGATTATATTGTGAGATCACATCATGTTTCCCGCTTTAAATTTGAATGAGGCGGACTCTCCACAGCGTGTTTTCTCCAGCAGAAATTCCGCTGCCGAAAATGTGTTGTGAAGAGTCCACGGCCATTCAAACTTGCAGCGGGAAACACACTCTTGTTCACTAGTAAATTTGCCCGTGTGAATGATCCCTTAGGGTATGTTCACATGTACGTATTTTGCTATGTATTTTGCTGCAGATTTTCTGCTGCTGATTTTTATACTCATTGTAATATATCCTGTTTGCCGGTTGGTTTTTCCAGTCTGGAAAAACTGTTCCCTTAATCTGCAGCAACTTGCAACAGTCTTTTTTTTATTTTCTTCTTCTGTAACAATATAGGTTAGACTGTAACTCACACTATTCCCACATTCTAGGAATGTGTATATATATTTATCTAAAAGGACATATAACCCCCACTGAGGACCCATCTTTTTGCTAACATTATTGTCATGTCTTATACCCCCTATGACACCACAGGTGCAGTGAAACATGTCGGGGCAAAAAAATGAGGTTACAATGCACAATTTTAATTATTGTGTGCAGGCAACCGGTGTATTTGCCCTGGGTACCAGCCTGGATGGGCGTTACTTTTTCATACAATATTGGTGCTAAAACAGGATGCAATCTCTATGCATAGAGCTTATAATCATTAGAAAGCTGTGAACAATTTGAGAACCTCTTAAGGGTGCGTTCACACAGGCGTATTTGTCAGCGGATCCGCAGTTGCAGATCCGCTGACAAAGGCCCCTAAAGTGCTACCCTCTTTGTGCCTGCTAATAGCGGCAATCCGCCGCTACCAGCAGACACACTGCAATGTGCGAGTTACCCTGCAGTGTACTCACACACATCGCAGCCGCTCTCTGTGTAGCTCAGGGAGCCGGGGGAGCGGCCGCGATGTGCGGATACACTGCGACTCGCACTTCACTGTGTGTCTGCTGGTAGCGGCGGATTGCCGCTATTAGCAGGCACAAAGAGGGTAGCACTTTAGGGGCCTTTGTCAGCGGATCCGCAGCTGCGGATCCGCTGACAAATACCCCCGTGTGAACGCACCCTCAATGTGTGACTGTGTATGGCTGAACACTCAAGGGCAGGTTTACTTTTGAAAACGTGGCAGAATTCTGAGGTAATAGTATATAAAAAAAAAAAACTGGCTTACACTTTGTAGACATTTTTGTGTCTTATTCGGCATGGCTTAGCACAAAGGGGAGCGTGACTTGTATGTGCCAAAAATTGTGTCATAAATGTAGTGACACATTGGCCCTCATTTACTTAGAAAATCGGGTTGTAAGTCTATGTTGCTTTCTTACCCGACTGCTTTTTTCCCCTGGTATTTATTATTATGTCGCATCCCGTTTGTCGCTTGTGCGTCTTTTTGGCTTGGTTTCCAACTCCTCTGAGTTGTCGGGAAAAAATCCACAACAATTGAACAAATTCGGGTTGGATAGCTTTATAAATACGTGGGAAAGCTCAGAACTGTTGGGTTACGCCCCTTTTTCGGGTTTGGGAGAATCCACATCGGGTCAGTCGGTAAAAAATGTTGCATCGTGTCACAGACTGGCGCATGATGTCTGCGACATGTTGCAGACAAAGATGCGACAAAAAAACCCGACAAAACAAGTCGGGTTTAGAATAGTAAATGAGGGCCATTGTGGGCTTAACTTTCAGTAAAGTCATTAAAGATGTCAATGGAAAAGGTTTGTGGTTTAGCAAGCCAGGTGTTAGTTGACACCGTACCAATTATATTGTTATCCAAAGTTAATGGTACGTATTCTTTTATTATGTTTTCACAGAATGCTTAAAAAGTGAAGCTCAGAAGAGAAGGGAAAAGCTCCTACTTGATGAGCTTGTATCTCTTGTAGACCAACGGGATGGTCTGGTGAGAGATCTACATATCAAGGAGAGAAAGTATGTATTTGTGCCTTTAGTATTATCTCAACCTTTTCATAACATTTCATTCAATTTGGATTTGTGATACTTTGTTGCAGAGCCGTAGAGGAAGATGAACTCATAGAACGAAGCCTTGAGGAGAGAAGGAGAAAGCTGAGCAAAAAGGAAAAGTGTCGGATCAGCTGAAGTGATGGGGCCAAAAATATTCTGAAGAGCTTACATCCGTGCAATGCTTATCACAAACTCTTCAATATTACAGAAAACACAACACCGGACACCTATGAATAAAAATATTTGGAAACTTGCTTAACCCATGTCACCAGGCTAAAGAAGGACCCATGGCCCAAGACACTGAGATCCCCTCCAAGCACTATCCACCTTCCTTGTTCCTGTATATTTCTATTTGCTGCTAGAGATCTATAGAGAATGATATTTACTGTGTGAAAATGTTTTTATTGAGCGCTGTTCTACATAAGTGTTAGTAAGTATTAGCTGTGAGGTGATTTTTGTTTTAGTGTGTAAAATGGTGATGATACATGTATTGGTGAACATCTTGGACCTACTGCTGAACCAGTCCAGTTCCATTAGGAGGACTACAGTCTGATTGAATTTATGACTTTCCAACTTTAGCAATGGATTTAGACTGTCGTCCAGGATCGGAGATTGTCATCTGGTTTTCAAAAGGCGTTGGCCAGATATCTATAGAACTCTACACAAATAAACCCATTCAAGGTGGGCGCCTGTCATTATACAATGACAAGGATTCTCTATTGACTTTCTTGAAGTGCCTTAAAGGGAAAACAAAGACTTTACATACTCTCCCAAGGAGTATTGAAACTAACTTATGGACATGGAGATAGACTTTTGTTTATGATATGTTAGCTCAGGATAAAACACAATTGCAGGCCTGGCAGTGACTTATAATGCAGGTAGGATGCCCATAGCAAAGATCAGAATGGGCCCCCCTCACTGGGGGCTGGGTTTTACCACATAAGGATTGGGTGTGTGATCTCTTTCCATGACCATTTGGCCAATTATCTACACAAATGCAGTTTGTTCCGAGAGGAGAGCCCACTCACTTCAAGGGCACCATAGCAGCCACATGGTCTGCCCCTCTGGTATGTATGCCCTATGTAAGAATTCAACTTCCAATGAGAACAGTTGTCTCAGAGATATGTAATTCAGTCATTTTGCCACTTAGAGAAGAACTTTTTTACCTGGTGACATGTAGAAAATCTCCTTGAAAGGCTTTGTTACTGACGCACTGCAACGGGCTTTATGTTCCTATCTTTGCTGCGCTCTAGACACTGTTGTTGTCTTGCATTAGAGATTATTATTCCTTACATGAATCATTACACCATTGTTCGGCTTTTTACTCCACACCTGTTTTTTTCGGCTGAAATGAGTCATTTAATTGAAAACACATCTACACCAATCACAAGACTTATGTAATAATTCCCTTGCTTTTCCGTTGTAGCTCACCCATAAACATCATGTATATTCGCTACTTATTAATATCTATTCTGATGCCTTAATGGGGGAATCCCAAGGTTTAAAGATATCTCCTATCTACAGAATAGGGGCTTGCTGCATGATTGAATGGAGGTAAATTGTCTCCATAGAAAATGAAGTGGCAGCACCACCACTTGACCAGAGCTCTATTCACTGTGTATGGGACATCCAAATATAGCTGAGTGCTTGGCAATGTCCCATAGACCTCTAACACCACTAGATAGAGGACGAGGATGCAAGTTTTAATATACAGAGAAAATGTTTTAATCACTCACTTGCCGTATACCTAAAGAGATGCCAAGTGTCTACTGGTCAGTTGGGTGTCCTGGCTTCTCGGATGTGGACTCTCCCTCTTTGATAACCTACGTACACTATCTGTAGCTCAAGAGCAAGGAGGATGGGTTGGGGAGGGTTCACGGCTAAGGAGCTGGAACATGTTTCTTCTCATTGGACAATTGGCACCTTATTTGTGAGTATTTAAGAGCCCCATTAGACAATACAAGCCATCTTGAAGATCGGCACTCTTTCACAAAGCCTATTACTAGACTCGGGTATCCAGCAAACAGTCATTGGCTGCACATCCCATGAGATGTGTGGATGATGACTGTAAAGCAGGCCATAACAACCTGATCAGCCACTGAATGAGCCATTGCTTCTTTGCCGACTGACCACGAGCCCTATTAAAAGAGCAGTATTGGCCTGTGTAATGGGGTCCAATACTTCACTTACTCAGCTCTGCTGGGACTATGATTGGCAGCATACTCCTCCTTCTGTTTTCATCATCTGCTTACTAGGGGGGGAGGGGGCTCAAAACCAATGACAGGTTACCTGTAAACACTTGAAAAGAAAACAAAAGGTAAAAACAGAACACATCCTCAGATTATTTTTTAAAAATTATTTATTATGAATTTCATAAAAAGCACAACTGATAAGGTTTTTTGTTTATAAAATTTATATTTTCTATCAGTATTAAATAATGTGCTTGATACTATGAGGGCGCCCAACATGAAGATGTACAGGGGAAGCACTGACGACCGATTTATCTATGTAAAAAGAGTGTTACAGTAAATGTTTCAGAAGATCCTCACTTTATTTGTATAACCATTTTATATCATATTTGCCACCACGCTCCTCTTCGAAAGAACTTTCTTTGAAATCCAAATTTCCATTTTGTACAGACATTTTGTACAGTTAGGTTGACCTACTGTTATTGATATGATACGTGGTTAATGTATCTTCAATGTATCTCAATTCAATCAGTCCAATTTAGTCAAAATCACGCAGAAAATATTCACATTATTAAATATACCATGAACTGATCTATTGTAGGGAAGATACGTGAATATCCAAGCGGTGTGACTACAATATAACTGTGATGGCTCTGGGATGGGCCATAAATATCTATTCAGCAGAGGTCTAACTCCCAGCACCTCTATCAGCCACCTGTTTGTCAGAGCCTCAATGCCGGAATACACAGAAAACAGGAAGCAGACAGCGCCATACAATTTTTAGTGGCCATGCTGGGTAACTACAGCTCAGCACTCATTTGCTTCAGCAAATGGTGAAATACCCAGCATGGCCACTACATAGTGTATGGAGCTGTCTGCTTCCTGCTCTTTTTTCCTGGATTTGTGGGTAACTTCGTGGGTCTGGATGTTGGACACTGTCTATTAGATATTGATGTCTTGTCCTGATCATAGGCCATCAATAAAAAGTTGCAAAAATAAATATCCTGTAACTATGGTATCTGCAGGTCATTTCCCACCCAAGTTGCTTCACTTATATTGGCACAGCTTTGCACAACACTCTGTGGTAAATGTTATTGTCATGGTACGAGGGAATACTGAAAGTCTTCATGAGATTGTTGCATTGCTTGATGTGTTAAATAAATGCAATAAAAGATTTTACTGTTTATATTACGTCTTATGATTGATGGTAACAACAACACAGTCAAGAGCGGTAACTCCTAGTCTCTTGAGGTTATGCCAGGAAACAGGTCTGGTCCTTTGGGTGGGCAACCTGTGCGACAGCGTGCACTGCCCCAGAAGGTGGAAGATGGTGCTGTGCTGGTTCCCCTCTCCTGCTGGACCAGCATCATTGCCCTACAGGAGCGCAATTTAGTGTAAGCATATCCTACTGGCCTGCTTACACTCAGATGTGGTGGCTTGAGAGAGCGAAGAGCCACTTTGGTCCTCAAGTAATGTGGACTGTGCAGAAGCCTAGAGCGAAAGTCAAGAAAAGGTGATGGGTGTTTTTCTTTTTTCTTCTATATATTACAGAGGGGAAACAACAACAACCTGCAGAGGGGATGCTATTTACAGTGGAGCTACCTACAGGGGGAATACAACCTATAGTTTTATACTACCTAGTGGGGTATACTGTGGTGTCGGACGGGGTTAAATGTGTGTATTAACCTCTTCGTGATGCCAGGGCGTGGTTGACCTATACACCACCCGAGGTAGACCAGCTTCACGGGGCAAATAATCACTCAGACAAAAAGTTACGGTTAACTGGTATGCTTTACTGAGGTAGACAAGGTGTTAAAGTCCATACAGCTCAGATAGGCACTAAGGTGATTCAGGGTGAAGCTTATCGGCTTGCTGGAACTTGTAGTTGCAATTGTATTGACTGATGCAGCCACTCTTGTTAACAGACGGACTTGACGGACTACTTGGACTGGACTGGATTTCAGCAGAATCCCCAATAGGTTTAGTACCTAGCGTCAGGCTTTGGCTTTCACCGACACTGCAGGGGTTGACTTGAAGTAGAAGCGTGGTTGCTGGACTAGGCCTCAGGCCTCCTTCAGGGACACACCACAGAATCCTCAGACTTGCCTTCACTGTACCTCAGCTCAGCCTTGAACTGGAGAGCAGAACCCTGACCTCACTATATAAGGGGGACAGTTTAGAGAGATCCCATTGGTCACTGACAAGACACCTGTTCAACTTGCATACTCCCCTTGACAACAAAGGCTCCTTAGCAACATAGATTCAAGGTTACAGTACATTTACAACACAATATGTTAACTCTTATATACCAAGTGCATTCTGTACTGCAATAAAGAGAGTTCTAGAAAGAGGGGACCCATGATTGACATCGAACAGAATGGGCAGAAGTACAGAGGAGTACATGACTGTACTGGGTCACCACAATACTACCTACAGGAGGGGCCTACCTGCAAGGGGGAAACTTCCTACAGGGTAATACTACCTCGAAGGGGATACTACCTACAGGGGGGTACCTGCAAGGGAGATACTACCTACATTGGGAACCTACCTACAGTGGTGAGGACCCTTATAGGACAAAATACTGTGTACTTAAAGGGGCCACACCCCCTCCCATGGACTTTTATCAAGGGGCGGGGCGTGACATCACGAGGTGGCAGGGTAGTGACGTCATGAATCTCCGGCCCCTGCATCGCCAGTCATCAGGCACGGAGCAAAGTTCGCTCCATGCAGCAGATGACATGGGGTGCTGCAGGAAAGATGGCCGGGGTTCCCAGCGGTGATCAGACATCTTATCCCCTATCCTTTGGATAGGGGATACAGTAAGATATCTAGGGGCGGAATACCCCTTTAAGCCCCATTGAATTTTATGGGATTCCATCGACAATTTAGCAAAATTATAAGACTGGACGTGTATTTTTGCGGAATGCAGGATTTCTGCAGTGGAAATTCCACAGTCTGAATAGGACAACAGAATTGCATTGAAACTAACATGCAGTAAATTTGGGCGGAATATCCAGCAGAATTTTGCAGTGCAATTCCATCACGTGAACGTGGCCTTACAGAAGACTGGAGTCTGCATTTTCGAGAGCATAGGGGAGTACAGGCTGATCGTGAGGGGTCTGTCTTCTGCACCCCCACCCCCGTGACCAGCTAGTTATCCAAGCAATGGTCTCCAATCTATGGACCTCTGGCTGTTGCAAAACTACAACTCCTAGCATGTCCGGACAGCCAATGGCTGTCCGGACATGCTGGGAGTTGTAGTTTTGCAACAGCTGGAGGGTCACAGATTGTAGACCACTACTCTATAGAGTTTCCTCCATGTATTCCTGTTTCCTCGCACACTGTACTGTACTTACTGATAGATTAACCGGCTATTATTGTATATGTTTGGGATAGGAAATTGTGAGCACCACATAGTACTGGAACTGATGCCAGGGATGTCTCTGTATCTCATTGTGTCCCCATTATAGAAGCAAATAGAAATATTTATTAAAGAGTACCTCTCATGATCTTTAATCCTCCCAGTTCACTCCCCCATCATGATTAACCCCCTCCTGTCTTTATTTTTATTATTTTTTTAGTTTTCTACCTTGATATTGCTCTGTATATTCTGCTCAGTCTCAATGAGCTCCACAGACTAGGAGGAGCATTCCCCAGCAGACGTGACATCCTCTGAAGCCCTGCTGGTGAGACCTTCCTCCCTTACTCTGCTTTGCTGCTCTGAACACAAAGCCTAGAGCAGTTCAGTGTGTGATGAGCATTGATTGGCTAAGACCGCACACAACCCCCTCAGCTCTGAACTCTGAACTGAACTGTACAGTCTCTAAGCTCTGCCCAGCAGCTGCAAAGGGAAGCTGATATATATATAGCACAATGTTTAGCACAACATTTAGAACAATGCACTAACGGCATCATGACTCTACAGCAGTGTTTCTCAACCAGGGTGCCTCCAGCTGTTGCAAAACTACAACTCCTAGCCTTTGGCTGTCTAGGCTTGCTGGGAGTTGTAATTATGTAACAGCTGGAGGCATCCTGGTAGGAAAAGCCTGCTCTACAGTCTAGCTCAGCTAAAAGGGAGAGGGAACTGAAATATTCCTGACTTTTGTCTCTACCAGGCTGCTGCAGGAGACAATCTGTTAGCAGGACCAGAAGGAGGACCCCTGGTGGCCAAACTTTTAGGGGTTAATTTAACACATAAAGTTAGAAAATATTGTTAAAGGGATACTCCGGTGAAAACCTTTTTTCTTTTAAATCAACTGGTGGCAGAAAGTTAAAGATATTTGTAAATTACTTCTATTAAAAAATCTTAATCCTTCCAGTACTTATTAGCTGATCAATGCTATCAGAGGAAATTCCTTTATTTTTGGAACACTGATGACATCACGAGCACAGTGCTCTCTGCTGACATCTCTGTCCATTTTACAGAGCATGCATAGCAGGTGTGTGCTAAGGGCAGCATGGTGGCTCAGTGGTTGGCACTGCTCCCTTGCAGTGCTGGGGACTTGGGTTCAAATCCCACTAAGGACAACAATAAATAAAGCATTATTATTATTATAATAACGTCAGCAGAGAGAACTGTGCTCGTGATGTCATCAGAGAGCATTCCAAAAAGAAAAGCATTTCCTCTGTAGTATTCAGCAGCTAATACGTACAGGAAGGATTAAGATTTTTTAATAGAAGTAATTTACAAATATGTTTAACTTTCTGCCACCAGCTGATTTAAAAGAAAAAAGGTTTTCACCAGAGTACCCCTTTAAGCAGTATATTAGAAAAGTAATTCAAATAGGCTGATCTATAATATATTATATTTCATTGGTGGTGACAGGTACCATTTAAGATTATTGCTAAATTGCAAAGTATTTGTCCTGTATACAAAGCAATACCATAGGATGGTTTCTTAGTATAAAACAGCGCCTTAGAGAGGTAGGTTGCAGTATTTAGTGGGAAAACTGGTGGCAAAAAGCCTACACTGTATGGTTTAGCCTGATATTGTTAACACAAAGGCTTAGGTCACACTTAAAGGGGTACTCCGGTGGAAATTTTTTATTTTTTTTTAAATCAACTGTTGCCAGAAAGTTGAACAGATTTGTAAATGACTTCTATTTAATAATCTTCCAGTACTTATCAGCTGCTATATACTACAGAGGAAATTGTATTTCTTTCTGGGATTCTTTCCAGTCTGACCACAGTGCTCTCTGCTGACACCTCTGTCTGTGTCAGGAACTGTCCAGAACAGGAGAGGTTTGCTATGGGGCTTTGCTTGTACTCTGGACAGTTCCTAACATGGACAGAGGTGTCAGCAGAGAGCACTGCGGTCAGACTGAAAAAAAATTCCAGAAAAAAATACAACTTCCTGTGGAGCATAGAGCAGCTGATAAGTACTGGAAGGATTAAGATTATTAAAATAGAAGTAATTTACAAATCGGTTTAACTTTCTGGCACGAGTTGATTTAAAAAAAAAAAATAGTTTTCCACCGGAGTACCCCTTTAAGAGTGAGGCCCATGCGACTGAATCAGTCGGCACTAGGACAGCATGGACATTAGCGCCCCCAATAGACAACAATGTCTGCAGAGCAGATTCAGCCTAAAAAATAAGCAATCCTGTTCTTCCTGCAGCAGAATTTTAGCACCGGAACATCCATCGCTGAAATTCCGTAGTGTGCACTGTGCAGCGGCATCCCATTGCCAGCAATGGGACTCTGCTGCACTGGAAATTGTGACCGAAATTCCTAAGGGCAATTCCCATTGGAAATTCCGTAGTGTGAACCGAGCCTAAACTTAGGCACTTTGATAGTGTTACCATAGCTAATAACCCTTAGGCAGGTTTGAGATTGTGACGAATCAGAATTCAGTAAAATTACATTGGGGCAGTGGTGTAGCGTGGGTTGTCAGCACCCGGGGCAAGGCAAGTAATTTGCGCCCCCTAACCCGTGGATTTTAGTACTCGAGTCTCTTCCACTAGATTAGTTAAAGAAACCCTTACCCCCTAAGCACATGTATTGTTTGCTATGAAAATACTGATGTAATTAACCCGATAACGACCATGGACGAGTATAGACGTCCAGGTTGGCGGGCGTTCCCGCACCTGGACGTCTATACTCGTCCATTCTTCTCGTGGGTGCTGCCCAGTGCACCCACGAGATCGCGGCAGGGACTTGGCTGTATCACACAGCCGGGACCCTGCTGCACTGCCAGGACCGAAGTAAACTTTGGTCCCGACAGTTTAACCCTTACAGCCGCGGTCAGAAGTGACCGCGCGCTGTAAGGAGATCTGACAGAGGGAGGGGTGCTGCTGCATACCTGGGCAGCCGGGGGTCCTACAAAGACCCCCAGGTCTGCCCTGGGTATTGCCTGAAAGGGCGTGCCAGAGGCACGTCCTAATATGCTGCCTGCTAGTGAAAACTGGCAGGCAGCATATAACTGCAATGCTTTGGAATACTAAGTATTCCAAAGCATTAAAAAGTGTAAAAAGAAATAAATAAATAAAATAAAAGTGTAAAAATAAATATAAATTTAATAAAAGTGTAAAAAAAATAAATAAATAAATAAATAAAAAAAATAAAAAATAATATATATATATATTATATATATATATTAAAAATACATTTATTAAATGAACCTAATTAAAAAAAATGCATAATGTGTAGGATCGCATTGGTGGACATCCCCAGCATGTAATATGTTGCGGATGTCCACCATGTGATCCTACACATTATGCAGCAGTCACGGTAATGAGCTCGCTGCTGCAGCTGGGTAGCTTTGTGTGTCCACTCATAGTGGCGGATTTCCCGCCGGCAGTCATGAGCGGACACACTGAGCTACCCAGCCGCAGCAGTGATGGATATATTCGCCATGAGAGGGGGCTTATTCCCACAACATGGCGGATATATCCATCAGGAGCCTTAACTGTCACAGACAGATGTGTTATACTGCCAGCCGACCAAGGATCAATCAGAGTGGTCCCTGGCCCAGCCAATAACTTGTAGGGGTGCGGTATATAAATGGGGTCACTTGTGGGGGTGGGGGTACTGTTCTGCCCTGAAAGCCAAATGGCGCTCCTCTCCTTCTGAGTCCTACCACGCGGCCAAGGAACCATATATGGCCAAAGCGGGGGTATTTCCGAACATGGGACAAGCAGCTAAATAAAATATAGGGTGCATTTCTTTCAATATCAGAAGTGATGTACAAAAAATATGCCCCCCAAATGATGCATTTGTGAAAAATTGCAAATTTCGAATTTTTAACACTGACTTTGTAATAATTCCTGCCAAAAAACTATGGTGTTAAAATACTCACTGTACCCCCTAGCGAATACCTTGAGGGGTCTAGTTTTTAAAATGGGGTCATTTGGGGGGGTGTTCCTATGTTCTACTACCTTTTAAATTCTGCAAACCTTGCATAGCACACAAAAAAAGATGTACTTTTCAAATTTTCTAAATTTTCAAAATTTCAAGTTAAATTGTTAGGCTTCTAACTAATTTAAAATGTTAATTAAAAACAAAAAAATGACGTCAAAATAAAGTAGACATCTGAAAGTATAAGTTTCATAATCTATTTGGTCAGTATGTATAAATATATGCAACCTATTAGTGTTAAAATAGCAAAAAATCTTAATTTTTTGTAAAAATTTCATGAATTTTTGCATTATAAAAAAAAACTACAAATGATATCGGCTTACTTTTACTACGTACATGAAGGACAACTTGTGACAAAAAAACAATGTCAGAATTATCGTGATTGGCAAAACGTTACCAGAGTTATTCTCTAATAAAGACAGACATCCCCGATTTCAAAAAACAGGCCTGGTCTTTCAGGGGCGTACAGGTTTATTTGTATTGGTCCTTAAGGGGTTAATGTAAAATGCATCTAAATACAAGTTTATTTTCAAACACTTTATTGAGTGCGAACATTACACATTCTCCACATTTTCAGCAGGTCTATGAATACAAATCTACAAATGTAGTAACCGAGCACGGGCCGCGCTATTATATGTCGTCTCACAACCATCGTAAACGACAAAAAATATCAAGAACAAAAACTAAACATCAAAATGGAACCGAACCCTGGAGATGATCCAAGACTGGGCTAGATGGAGCCAACTTCCTCAATCCTGTACCTCTAATTGTAATTCTTTAATAGAAGTGCAAGATATCAATCTGTATATAATTAGGTAGTCAGTAAAGTTCCCCCACATTAGGTAGGCAGTATAGTTCCCCCACATTAGGTAGGCAGTATAGTTCCCCCACATTAGGTAGGCAGTATAGTTCCCCCACATTAGGTAGGCAGTATAGTTCCCCCACATTAGGTAGGCAGTATAGTTCCCCCACATTAGGTTGCAGTTCCCCCACATTAAGTTGACAGTTCCCCCACATTAGATTGCCAGCTCTTCCACATTAGGTCGGGAGTTCCCCCACATTAATAGGCAGCTCCCCCACAATAGTAGGCAGCTCCCCCACAATAGTAGGCAGCTCCCCCACATTAATAGGCAGCTCCCCAACAATAGTAGGCAGCTCCACCACAATAGTAGCAGTTCCCCCACAATAGTAGGCAGCTCCCTCACATTAGGTCAGCATTTCCCCCACAATAGTAGGCAGGTTCCCCACAATAGTAGGCAGTTCCCCCACAATATTAGGCAGCTCCCCCCCCCACAATATTAGGCAGATCCCCCCACATTTGTAGGCAGCTCCCCCCCCACATTAGGTCAGCAGTTCCCCCACAATAGTAGACAGCTTCCCCCCACCCTACAGACATACAGCTTCCAGCCATATACAGTGTATGGCTGGAGGCTGTATGTCTGTACTGCTGCCCCCACAGTGATCCGGTCACCTATGGACCATAGCAGTAGGTGCCGGGACCGGGGGAGCGGTGACCGGAACACTGAAGAAGATGAAGTGCCGCCGGTCACTTACCAGGCCCCGGCCAGCGCGCGTCCTCCTGTGATGATCCTGCGGTCCTCCTGCGTCAGGGACATCCCGTGCGTACAACCATAGAGGCGGAGAAGCGAAGGACCGAAGGAGGACGCGCGCTGGCCAGGGAATGGTGAGTGACCGGCAGACATCCTTATGTCCCGAAAAGATTTTTCGGGACACAGGGATGTCCGGGATAGGAATACTTCCGGGCATGCTGGGAGTTGTAGTTTCACAACAGCTGGAGGCCCTCTGGTTTTCAGTATACAGTATTAGTTTTTATATGCTCTGGCCGGCCCCTGCCTGCAGCCACACACGGGAGCCGGCCCGGGCACATAAAAAGAAGTATTCCTATCCCTGAGAGCGCGCCGCCCCAGATGTTGCGCCCAGTGCGGCGGCCCTCCCTGCACCCCCAGGCTACGCCTCTGTATTGGGAACACTAGGACCGCTTAGAAAATCCGTCTCTATAGAGGGCAATGCATTTCTGAGCAGATTCCACAGAAAAAAAATATTTTCACTGTGGGAATTCAGCCGTGTGCACAGCGATGTATAATCCCATTGAAAACTATGGGACTCTGCTGTAACAGAATTCTCTAATGCAATTTTCCCACAGTATTACTCTTACAAATTATGCAGTGTGAACAAGGCTTAGTCAGTGCGGTGAGGAGATTGAAGAGAACTATTTGATACCAGGCAAGAATTTTATAAAAATGTGGGTTTCTTCCTGCTGTTGGAATGATTCGCTGATTCACGTTTTTACCTTCATAGGAAAAAGAAAAAAAAAGACTTGTTGCGCCATCTTGTGGTTACCTAGGATTTCTACCGTATAGCTTTATAACGAAATATTTATAAATAACATGTTCCCCATGTGTTTAGAGCAGTGTTTCCCAACCAAGGTGCCTCTAGCGGTTGCAAAACTACAACTCCCAGCTTGCCCAAGATGCCAACAGCTGTCTGGGCATGCTGAGAGTTGTAGTTATGCAACCGCTGGAGACAACCTGGTTTGCAAACACTGGTTAAGACATTTTCCAAAACACTGTTTATTTGAGCAAGTAGAATTGTGTGGTGGCCCAGTACAGGAGTTGCACCCCTGTACCCTTGCTGCCCTGTCAGGAGGACCCCTGGGCCCCTCTTTTGTCTGTATTCCCTAAATAGTTAACCACCACCTGTGTTATCTAATGTAATGTATATAACTTGTCATATACCTTTAAATGCTATTGTGATGTGTTGTAACCAAGGAAGGTACTAGTGACCATGTGACCTTCAGGGTGACCTATGGGACCCCTCCAGAGTCTCCCCCATATAAGCCCTGGGAGGAGCTAGTTCAGTCTCTTCTCCACTGCAGCAAGGTCAAGTCCTGAGAGAAAGTGTCTAGTGTCCTGAGGAGGACACTAGACACCAAAGTCTACCACGCAGCCACGCAGCCACAAGTCCACTACCCCACAGGTGAACGTCAAAACCTGGTAAGCTACAAACGGGGGGAAGTCTGTTTAGTCAGTCCCAGTCAAGTCAGTCAAGATTAATCTGTGTCAAGTCAGCGTGGTCCTGCATTAAATTATCCAAGTCCACTACAAGTCCCAGAAAGCCTTGAGGTCTCTGAAGTCACTGGTCACATTCTTGGGCCTGGCTAAGCGGTTAAATCTGTTACACCTGTCTATCTCAGTAAAGCTGCCGTTGTTCCGTAACTTGGCATCAGAGTCATTATTGCCCCCCGTGCCTAGCCCAGGATCCAGCGGTATACCTTCGAGTGGTGTAGAGGCTAAACCACGCTCTGCCATCTGCCCCTAGGGTAATAACATCTGAATCTAAAAATAATGCAGAAAAAATAAAAGCAAAGCTCTTGGACAGAGGCGGGGAGGGCTATCCAGGGAACAGGGTCGTATATGCCCACTGAGCTGATCCCCCAGTAAATAGTGAGTGAGTATGCTGTGTTTGCCATGGATTTTTGGCATTCAGGTTTCTAACATATTTAAATGGAAACTGACAGGCTGTTCACCCACTCTAAACCCAATATACTAGGTCAGGGGTACTCGACTATTTTAAGAGAAGGTTCGCTTATCCCGGTCTGCCATCCGGTAAAAGTCAGAGCTGAATGCTAAGGCCTGGTTCACACCTAGCGGCCTCAGTGCCATGAAGGAATGAGCAAAACCTAAATAATGCCACACACTGTACCCCTGAATATAATACTACCACACAATGTACCCCCAAATATAATACTGCCGCACACTGTACCCCCAAATATAATACTGCCACACACTTTACCCTCTGGATATATTACTGCCACACACTGTACCCCTGAATATAATACTGCTACACAGTATACCCCTGAATATAATACTGCCACACACTGTACAGCTGAATATAATACTGCCACACACTGTATCCCCTGAATATAATACTGCCACACACTGTACCAACTGAATATAATACTGCCACACACTGTACCCTCTGGATATATTACTGCCACACACTGTACACTCTGAATATAATACTGCTACACACTATACCCCTGAATATAATACTGCCACACACTGTACAGCTGAATATAATACTGCCACACACTGTATCCCCTGAATATAATACTGCCACACACTGTACCAACTGAATATAATACTGCCACACACTGTACCCACTGAATATAATACTGCCACACATTGGGCCCCTGATATATTACTGCCACACGCTGTACCCCTGAATATAATACTGCGACACACTGTACCTCTGAATCTAAAACTGCCACACACTGTGCTCCTGGTATATTACTGCCACACACTGTACCCTTGAAAATAATTCTGCCACACACTGTACCCCCTGAACATAATACTGCCACACATTGGGCCCCTGGTATATTACTGCTACATACTATTCTCCTGCAATATTACTGCCACACGCTATTCCACTGCAATATTACTGCCACACGCTATGCCCCTAAATACATTTTCGACAAACACAGTGCCCTTAACCGACTTATCGTACCTCTGTGCCCCAAATAATTGATGCCATTGTGCCCCCAGAATGAATTATGCCACTGTGCCCCAGAGTTATTTATGCCACTGTGAACCCAGAATTAATGATGTCACTGTGCCCCGAGAATTAATGATGCCACTGTGCTCCGAGAATGAATTCTGCCGCTGTGCCCCCAGGATTAGGGATGCCGCTGTGCTTCTAGAATTAATGATGCCACTGTGCTCCGAGAATAAATTACGCCACTGTGCCCAGAGTTATTTATGCCACTGTGAACCCAGAATTAATGATGTCACTGTGCCCTGAGAATTAATTATGCCACTGTGCTCCAAGAATGAATTATGCCGCTGTGCCCCTAGAATTAGGGATGCCGCTGTGCTTCTAGAATTAATGATGCCACTGTGCCCCCAGAATAAGTGATTCCATTGTGCCCCCAGAATTAATGATGCCACTGTGCCCCAAAATTATTGATGCTACTGTGCCCCCAGAATTAATGATGCCACTGTGCCCCCAGAATAAGTGATTCCATTGTGCCCCCAGAATTAATGATGCCACTGTGCCCCCAGAATAAGTGATGCCACTGTGCCCCCAGAATTATTGATGCCACTGTGCCCCCAAAATTAATGATGTCACTGTGCTGCACAAAATTAATGATGCTGCTGTACCCCCAGAATTAGTGATGCCGCTGTGCCGCACAGAATTAATGATGCCGCTGTGCCTCCAGAATTAAATATGCAACTGTGCCCCCAGAATTAATTATGCCAATGTGCCCATAATTAATTATGCCAATGTGCCCCAATAATGAATTATGCCACTGTGTTCCCAGAATTAATTATGCCACTATGCCCCCAGACGTAGTGACGTCACAACTGCTGTTCTCTGCTGGGTCCCGCTGCTTGCATGCATCAGCGGTGACATCACTAAGCTCCGCCCATGCTCCAAGTCAGGCTCAGAGCGGAAGATGGCCGGAGAATGGGAGCGCGGAGTGGGACCAGGTAAGCATCGTTGTCATCAGTGTCTGTACCAACAGGTTAGTGCAGGTGACACTGATGACAGATTTCCATTAACATTGGTGGGAGTATATTCCAATGACATCACAACATTCAATATAGTCATCTGGATTATACACATTCGGAAATGCTTAAAAATAAGTGTTAAAAGAGGTTGTCATGTGATATGAATGGAGGTGAAGTTACAAAAAACAAAAATGGTAATGGAAGGCCATTCTGAGTCTAGGGGTATCTATTAGTGTTGTGCGCGAATATTCGTAATGCAAATTTTTATCGCAAATATCCCAACTTCGCAAATACGTGAATATTGTGAATATAGCGCTATATATTCGCAATTACGAATATTCAATTTTTTTTCACACAGAACAAATCACAGTGATTTCATCCCTCCCTGCTTCCAGCTTGTTGTCAAGAAGGCTCCAATACTATTTACTGTGTGAGACTGGCGTGAGAATATTCGCGAATATTGATCCCTCCCTTCTCTTAGCTTGTGAGCCAATGAGAATATCGCTGGGGAAGATCACGCGATATTGCGAATTTTATGGCGAATGTGCATGCAAATTTTATGATAAATTTTTGCATAGAAAAAATATTGTGAATATTGCGAATGTGCGATTTTCACGAATATAGGACGAATATTCGCCCATATATTTGCAAAATATCATGAATTCGAATATGGCCTATGCCGCTCATCACTAGTATCTAAACAATTATCTAAATAAAGATGAAATAACCCTGGGGGTGCAGATCCTAATCCTATAGGTATAAAGTCTAAAGAAATTTACATTGTTATATCTCCTGCCCAGTAAGAATATACAGTAAACCAGCAATCTGTATAGATTGCTGTTTTACTTTAACCCTTTGCTGGGCTGAGTGCTATTACCTAGCCCAGCAATGAAAGAATTGACAAGCGCTAGTAAACCCCTTTCTTCCTGCAAGGGGTTACAGTAATCCAGCAATTTATACAGATTGCTGGTTTACTGTTTGTTCTTGCTGGGCAGGGCTCATCCAATGTATATCTCCTACCCAGCATGTGCTGTACCTGCGGCTCTAAAGCTGGGGGCACAGCCTACACCTGCTGACAGCAGGTGGTGTGGGGGAGATTTATCGAAACCTGTGCAGAGAAAAGGTTCATAAGTTGCCCATAGCAACCAATCAGAGCGCTGATTTTATTTTTGAAAAGGCCTATGAAAAATGAAAGAAGCAATGGGATTGGTTGCTATAGGCAACTGGTCAACTTTCCCCCTCAATTTCCCCAATTATCTAGCGCTGCGCTATTTTGCTTGAAAAAAATGATTTGGGAAAACTGCGTGTGAGTCCCATATTGCAGAAAAATAGCAAGATGAGGAAAAGAAACACCAAAACTAAAGAAGCCAAGTGGGTTTTGGCATTTTCTACTTGCCTAATGACACCCTGAGAACATCTGGCTACAACATTTTATCCCGAAAAAACACTATGTGGTATTGTTGGTGTTTTTGGGCAGTTTTTGCAAAAAAAAAAAATCCAAGTGGAAACTTAGCCTCAGTATAGTGACAGGAGTTCCGGCTTCTGTATAGTATACGGCAGTGCGTTATGTACGATGCATCACTGCTTACCTCCTTACACGGGTGTATTTCTTTTTACACTCACCGGGAAATACAGAAAATCTGCTGCAGACCCCATTGAAGTTAATAGGGTCTGTGGCGGATATTCAACAGTAGAGATTCCGCTGCCAAAAATCTGCTGCCAATAGCCAGTGGAGACCCCGTCCCTTTTCAAACTCCTGGCGAGAAATACGCAGTGAGTTTGAAAAGAAATACGCCCATGCGAACATACCCTAAGGGTACGTTCACACGAGCGGATTTACAGCGGATTTAGCTGTGGATCCGCTGGTGAAGGCCCGTTCTATGCTGTCTTTACATGTGCCTGCTCGTAGTGCCAATACACCGCGACGAGCAGACACACTGCAGCGATGTGTGCGGCGTACTCGCACATCGCGGCCACTCTCTCTACTCTGAGCTAGGCAGAGAGCTCCCGCGATGTGCGAGTATACAGCGACTCGCACATCGCAGTGTGTCTGCTGGTAGCGGCGTATTGCCGCTACGAGCAGGCACATGTAAAGACAGCATAGAACGGGCCTTCACCAGCGGATCCGCAGCTAAATACACTGCGAAAATCCGCTCGTGTGAACGTACCCTTAGGGTAGATTCACACGTGCATATTTGTGCTGCAGATTTGCTGCTGCCAATTTTGCTGCCCATTGACTTGCGTAGCTAATGGGTAGCAAAATCTGCTGCAGAAAATATACACGTGTGAACGTACCCTTAGGCTTGTATCTATACTATGACTGTATTTTTGTATGGTACGCTCATATGTTTATAACTGAAATCTCGGGAATATCCTTTCTTTGTCATTTACACATGTTTACCTTGCTACAATTTTCAATTTCTTTAACCCCTTAACGACGCAGGACGTATATTTACGTCCTGCGCATGCTACCGCGATATGAAGCGGGATCGCGCCGCGATCCCGCATCATATCGCGTGGGTCCCGGCGCTAATCAACGGCCGGGACCCGCGGCTAATACCACACATCGCCGATCGCGGCGATGTGCGGTATTAACCCTTTAGAAACGGCGGTCAAAGCTGCGTAGAAACGGAAGCCCCCAAAAGTTACAAAATGGCGTTTTTTTTTCGATTTTGTCGCACAATGATTTTTCTTTCCGTTTCGCCGTGCATTTTTGGGTAAAATGACTAATGTCACTGCAAAGTAGAATTGGCAACGCAAAAAATAAGCCATAATATGGATTTTTAGGTGGAAAATTGAAAGGGTTATGATTTTTAAAAGGTAAGGAGGAAAAAACGAAAGTGCAAAAACGGAAAAACCCTGAGTCCTTAAGGGGTTAAAGTTAAGGAAATATTTAAAGTTAAATGGAACCAGGATTAGAAAAATGTTTCTTCTTTCTTGCAGAAACAACACCACTCCTGTCCACAGGTTGTGTCTGGTATTGCAGCTTGTCTCCATTGAAGAAGATGGGACTGAGCTGCAGTACTACACACAACCTGTGGACTCCTGTGGTGCTGTTTTTTGCAAGAAAGAAGCAGCATTTTTCTTATTCTGAACAACCACTTTAATGAAATAGTTTAAACCATAACTTTGTACTATACTTCGTGTGTGATTTGCTAACCAGATTTCTGCCTGCTGTTATACTATGGAACCTTTGCTGTATACTTTGAAATAAGGAAAAATCCATCATGGATTCTTTAACCCCTTAAGGACTCAGCCCATTTTGGCCTTAAGGACTCAGACAATTTAATTTTTACGTTTTCATTTTTTCCTCCTCGCCTTCTAAAAATCATAACTCTTTTATATTTTCATCCACAGACTAGTATGAGGGCTTGTTTTTTGCGCGACCAGTTGTCCTTTGTAATGACATCACTCATTATATCATAAAATGTATGGCGCAACCAAAAAACACTATTTTTGTGGGGAAATTAAAACGAAAAACGCAATTTTGCTAATTTTGGAAGGTTTTGTTTTCACGCCGTACAATTTATGGTAAAAATGACGTGTGTTCTTTATTCTGAGGGTCAATACGATTAAAATGATACCCATTATTACATACTTTTATATTATTGTTGCGCTTAAAAAAATCAAAAACTTTTTAACCAAATTAGTACGTTTATAATCCCTTTATTTTGATGACCTCTAACTTTTTTATTTTTACGTATAAGTGGCGGTATGGGGGCTCATTTTTTGCGCCATGATCTGTACTTTTTTTTTATATCACATTTGCATATAAAAAACTTTTAATACATTTTTTATAATTTTTTTTAATAAAATGTATTAAAAAAGTAGGAATTTTGGACTTTTTTATTTTTTTTCGTTCACGCCGTTCACAGTACGGGATCATTAACATTTTATTTTAATAGTTCGGACATTTACGCACGCGGCGATACCAAATATGTCTATAAAAAATGTTTTTTACGCTTTTTGGGGGTAAAATAGGAAAAAACGGACGTTTTACTTTTTTATTGGGGGAGGGGATTTTTCACTTTTTTTTTACTTTTACTTTTACATTTGTTTACAATTTTTTTTACACTTGAATAGTCCCCATAGGGGACTATTCATAGCAATACCATGATTGCTAATACTGATCTGTTCTATGTATAGGACATAGAACAGATCTGTGTTTTCGGTCATCTCCTGCTCTGGTCTGCTCGATCACAGACCAGAGCAGGAGACGCCGGGAGCCGCACGGAGGAAGGAGAGGGGACCTCCGTGCGGCGTTATGAATGATCGGATCCCCGCAGCAGCGCTGCGGGCGATCCGATCGTTCATTTAAATCGCGAACTGCCGCAGATGCCGGGATCTGTATTGATCCCGGCACCTGAGGGGTTAATGGCGGACGCCCGCGAGATCGCGGGCGTCGGCCATTGCCGGTGGGACCCTGGCTGCGATCAGCAGCCGGGATCAGCCGCGCATGACACGGGCATCGCTCCGATGCCCGCGGTTATGCTTAGGACGTAAATGTACGTCCTGGTGCGTTAAGTACCACCTCACCAGGACGTACATTTACGTCCTGCGTCCTTAAGGGGTTAAATCTACTCTTCGGCTATGTTCACGTGGAAGAAAATTTGCAGAATGTCCGCCCAAAAAACACAGGTTGATATTTTACACATTTGCATGTTCCGCTTGCGCTAGACTACTAGGCAATTCGAAATCCGCAGAAAGAATTAACATGTTTAAACAAATTCTTCTCCACTGTGTTCACCGAGGAAAATGAAATGCCAGGTGAAATACAGTGAGATAAGGTAAACTCCGGCTAACTTCCTGGCTAACCCAGGAAGAAGTACAGATCACCTGTCTAACCCAGGAAGAAGTACAGTGCCGCCAACAAAAAATCTAACAAATCACCTAGACAAATCACCTGGTCCAGATGGCATTCCCCCCCCCCCCCCCCTGAGTTCTAAAGGAATTAAGTAATGTAATAGACAGACCCCAGTTTTTAATATTCAGGGACTCTATAGTGACAGGGACTGTTCCCCAGGACTGGTGCATAGCAAATGTGGTGCCAATATTTAAAAAGGGGTCAAAAGGTGACCCCGGGAATTATAGACCTGTTAGTTTAACCTCCGTTGTATGTTATCTTGATAAAAATAAATGTATGACTCCATATCAGCATGGCTTTACAAGGGATCGGTCCTGTCAAACTAACATGATCAGCTTTTATGAAGAGGTGAGCTCCAGACTGGACCAGGGGCAATCGCTTTCGTAAATCTGGATTTTTCCAAAACATTTGATACGGTGCCACATACAGTAAAAGGTTGGTACATAAAATGAGAAGGATGGTGCTGGGGGAGAATTTGTGTAAGTGAGTAAGTAACTGGTAGGAAACAGAGGGTGGTTATTAATGGTACTCATTCTGATTGGGTGACTGTTACTAGTGGGGTACCACAGGGGTCCGTCTTGGGTCCTGTCCTATTTAATATATTTATTAATGACCTTGTCGAGGGGTTGAATAGTAAAGTAGGAATCTTTGCAGATGATACTAAACTCTGTAAAGAGACATAGAGGACAGTGCACTGTAACAAATGGATCTGGATAGGTTGGAAGTTTGGGCTGGGAAGTGGCAGATGAGGTTCAATACTGATAAATGTAAGGTAATGCACATGGGGAAGAAAAATCAGGGCTGGGATTATGTATAAGACTTGGGACGACTGAGATGGAAAAGGAGTCTTAGTTAACAGTAAATTTAGCTGTAGTGACCAGTGTCAGGCAGCTGCTGCCAAGGCAAATAAAATCATGGGGTGCATCAATAGGGGCATAGATGCCCACAACAAGGAAATAATTCTACTATCTGTACAAATCACTAGTCAGACCACACATAGAATACTGTGTACAGTACTGGGCACCAGTGTACAAGAAAGATATAGTGGAGCTGGAGAGGGTTCAAAGACGGGCAACCAGGGTAATACGGGGAATGGGAGGACTATAGTACCCAGAAAGATTATCAGAATTAGGGTTATTTATTTTAGAAAAAAAGAAGGCTTAGGGGAGACCTAATAACTATGTATAAATATATCAGGGGACTGTCCAGAGACCTCTCCCATGATCTATTTATACCCAGGACTGTATCTATAACAAGGGGGCATCCTCTACGTTTAGAGGAAAGAAGGTTTCTACACCAGCACAGACGGGGGTTCTTTACTGTAAGAGCAGTGAGACTGTGGAATTCTCTCCCGGAGGAGGTGGTCATGGGGAACTCTGTAAAAGAGTTCAAAAGGGGTCTGGATGCATTTTTGGAGAATAATTACATTACAGGTTATGGATTCTAGATTTATAGGGACAGAATGTTGATCCAGGGATTTATTCTGATGCCATATTTGGAGGCAGGAAGGAATTTTTACCTCTAGTATGAGGGTTTTTTGCCTTCCTCTGGATCAACTCAGTAGGGACTCATTAGGATTATAGGTTGAACTTGATGGAACTTGATGGACTTGATGGACTTTTTTAAACCTTATGAACTATGTTACTATATTGTTTTTGCAGATGCCGAAACCGGAATTTCCGCTGCAGATGTTTTCGCCAGCCCTGTGTGTATACAGCAGGATCCCATTGAAATCAGTGCGCAGCTCTGCTACAGTAGAATTTTTCGAGCTTAATATTTCTGTGGAAATCCGCTCAGAAATTCCGCCATGTCAACATAACCTTAATTGTGGCTTAGTAGTATGTTCACATGTGCATAAACCACTGTGTAAATTCTGATGCAGAATACTACAACAATGCAAAATAAAACTCCAGCTTCTATATATTACATTAGATTGAAGAAAGCCACAAGCCTTAGATATTCTATTTACATTAATCCTTAGAAATCTCTTTGGATCCAAACATTTCTTTGTATGTAGATGCTACTAATACCCAGATTTAAAGTAAAGTAATCTTCTTAGGTAGTCTAAAGCTAACATAATACAGCCAGGTATCCACTACATGATGGTTAAGTAATGTGTTTGCACTGGACAATGGGGGAGATTTATCAAAACCTGTGCAGTGGAAAAGGTTACCAGTTGACCATAGAAAACAAACAGATCACTTCTTTAACTTTTGCAGGATACAACAACCGCAACAGAGGAGGAAAAGAGCGGTGGCGTCGCTAGGGGGGGGACCAGAGGGGGCTATGGCCCCCCTAGATCAGGCCGTGCCCCCCCTTGTGCCCCCCCCCCCCAAATTTTAAATAAATAGGGCTGTCCCAATCAGTGGCGGATCCAGCTGTCAGCCCCGCCTCCACTGTCCCCTCACCTGCAGCATTTGCAGCGTGTGACACCATCCTCTGCAGGCTGCCTGTCAGTGCTGAGAATGCTCCGGTCTCATCATCATTCAGTCTGCAGGCATTACACTGTGCAGGCGCTGGGAAGAGAGATAAGCTCCTCCCCCTCTCACTACTCTGTGTTTCCTGCAGGCCAGGCTGAGTTTCTTGCACCTCCACCACAGGCCCGGACACCCACCCAATGCCTCCAGACCCCCCTGCCCACCCTTATGCTGCCCTTCATAGTAAGTAACTGTTAGGATTCGGCTAGCTGGATGTGGATCCTCTGTGTCAGCGATGGATTGCCGTGGACCGTGTCGGTGGACCGGTTCTAGGTTGCTACTGGTTTTCACCAGAGCCCTGTCGCAAAGCGGGATGGTCTTGCTGCGGCGGTAGCAACCAGGTCGTATCCACCGGCAACGGCTCAACCTCGCTGACTGCTGAGAAGGCGTGGGACAGAAGGACTAGGCAGAGGCAAGGTCAGACGTAGCAGAAGGTCGGGGCAGGCGGCAAGGTTCGTAGTCAATAGCAATAGCAGAAGGTCTGGAACACAGGCTTTGGACAACACTAAACGCTTTCTCTGGCACAAGGCAACAAGATCCGGCAAGGAAGTGAAGGGGAAGTGAGGTTATATGGACAGGGAGCAGGTGGAAACTAATTAGACTGATTGGGCCAGGCACCAATCACTGGTGCACTGGCCCTTTAAATCTTAGAGAGCTGGCGCGCGCGCGCCCTAGAGAGCGGAGCCGCGCACACCAGAACATGACAGCCGGGTACCGGGACGGGTAAGTGACTTGGGATGCGATTCGCGAGCGGGCGCGTCCCGCTATGCGAATCGCATCCCCGCCGGCAGTGTCAGTGCAGTGCCCCCGGTCAGCGGGTCTGACCGGGGCGCTGCAGAGAGAGGAACGCCGCGAGCACTCCGGGGAGGAGCAGGGACCTGGAGCGCTCGGCGTAACAGTACCCCCCCCCCCCCTTAGGTCTCCCCCTCTTTTGTCTCCTTGTCCCTTCAAATGAAAAGAGAACATAGAGGGCGCCTCTTGAGTTTCCTTCCTTCCGTCCTGGGTAGCTACACCAGCGGCAGGTAGTTCAGAAGGAATGGGAATGGGGAGGGGGGGCAGAGGGTGAAGCATGTCACAGGGCAGAATGTCACCAGGACGGAGGCTATGAGGAGGCACGGCACAGTCCTGATAGGCCTTGGGGAGACCAGGCACAGGAGGAGACACTGAGGCCCGACAGACGGGACTGGGAGCAGACGTGAGGCATTTCTTGCGGCAAGCAGGACCCCAATTCTTGATCTCCCCGGTGGTCCAGTCAAGGGTGGGAGAATGATGCTGGAGCCATGGCAGACCGAAGAGGACTTCAGAGGTGCAGTTGTGCAGGATGAAAAATTAAATTTTCTCGTGATGCAGTCCAATGCTCATAAGCAAGGGCTCTGTGCAGTAACGCACAGTGCAGTCCAACTTCACTCCGTTGACCGAAGAAATGTAGAGCGGCTTGACGAGACGGGTCACCGGGATTCAGAACCTATTCACCAAAGAGGCCAGAATAAAATTTCCAGAAGAACCAGAGTCCAAGAAGGCCACGGCTGACAAGGAGGAGTTGGCAGAAGGATAAATCCGCACGGGCACAGTGAGACGTGGAGAAGCAGACTTCGTACCAAGAGACGCCACACCCACGTGAGCTGGGTGCGTGCGTGCGTTTCCCAGACGTGGAGGACGAATAGGGCAATCCACCAAGAAATGTTCGGTACTAGCGCAGTACAGACATAAATTTTTATCCCTACGGCGAGTCCTCTCTTCATGGATCAGGCAAGACCGATCCACTTGCATAGCCTCCTCGGCGGGAGGCACAGGGGTAGATTGCAAAGGATACTGTGAGAGAGGTGCCCAGAGATCAAGGTCTTTTTCCTGGCGGAGTTCCTGGTGTCTTTCAGAAAAACGCATGTCAATGCGGGTGGTCAAGTGGATAAGTTCTTGCAGGTTGGCAGGAATCTCTCGTGCGGCCAGCACATCCTAGATGTTACTGGATAGGCCTTTTTTAAAGGTCCCACAGAGAGCCTCGTTATTCCAAGATAATTGGAGTACGAAATTGGATGGCGTACTCGCCTACTGAAGAATTACCCTGGACCAGGTTCAGCAGGGCAGTCTCGGCAGAAGAAGCTCGGGCTGGTTCCTTGAAGACACTACGGACTTCAGCGAAGAAGGACTGGACTGTGGCAGGATCATTGCGGTCCCAGAGCGGTGTGGCCCAAGACAAGGCCTTTCCAGACAGAAGACTCACTACGAACGCCACCTTAGACCGTTCTGTAGGAAATTGGTCCAACAACATCTCCATATGTAGGGAACATTGAGACAGAAAGCCACGACAGAGTCTAGAGTCCCCATCAAATTTGTCCGGCAGGGACAAGCGGAGGCTAGGAGCGGCCACTCGCTGCGGAGGAGGTGCAGGAGCTGGCGGAGGAGATGGTTGCTGCTGTAGCAGTGGCAGAAGTTGCTGTAACGTGGTGGTCAACTGCGACAGCTGCTGTCCTTGTTGGGCAATTTGCTGCGATTGCTGGGCGACCACCGTGGATAGGTCAGCGAGGCTTGGCAGCGGCACCTCAGCGGGATCCATGGCCGGATCTACTGTTAGGATTTAGCAGGCTGGATGTGGATCCTCTGTGTCAGCGAGGGATTGGCGTGGACCGTGTCGGTGGACCGGTTCTAGGTTGCTACTGGTTTTCACCAGAGTGAAGGGAAAGTGAGGTTATATGGACAGGGAGCAGGTGGAAGCTAAATAGACTGATTGAGCCAGGCACCAATCACTGGTGCACTGGCCCTTTAAATCTTAGAGAGCTGGCGCACGCGCGCCCTAGAGAGCGGAGCCGCGCGTGCCAGAACATGACAGCCGGGGACCGTGACGGGTAAGTGACTTGGGATGCGATTCGCGAGCGGGCGCGTCCCGCTATGCGAATCGCATCCCCGCCGGCAGTGTCAGTGCAGCGCTCCCGGTCAGCGGGTCTGACCAGGGCGCTGCAGAGAGAGGAACGCCGCGAGCGCTCCGGGGAGGAGCAGGGACCCGGAGCGCTCGGCGTAACAGTAACTTTGGGGTGAGGAGGAGGGGGGGGAGGGGTCAGGAGACAGTGAGAGGTAAAGGGGAACTCTTATCAGTGTTTCCCAGCAGAGGCCTCTAACTGTAGTAAAACTACAACTCCCAGCATGTATTTGGCTTTGTGGGCATACCGGGAGTTGTAGTTTTACAACAGCTGGAGGCACCCTGGTTGGGGAACACTGATCTATCTGTCTATCTATCTCTCATATCTATCTATCTATCTATCTATCTATCTCATATCTATCTATATATCTATCTCCTATCTATCTATCTATCTATCTATCTATCTCTCATATCTATCTATCTATCTATCTATCTATCTATCTCATATCTATCTCATATCTATCTATCTATTTCATATCTATCTATCTCATATCTATCTATCTCTCTCATATCTATCTATCTATCTCCTATCTCTCATATCCATCTATCGCATATCTATCATCTATCTCATATCTATCTATCTATCTATCTATCTATCTCATATCTATCTATCTCATATCTATCTTCTCATATCTATCTATCTCATATCTATCTATCTATCTATCCATCTCATATCTATCCATCTCATATCTATCTATCTATCTATCTATCATCCTCATATCTATCTATCCATCTCATATCTATCTCATATCTATCTATCTCATATATATCTATCTATCCATCCATCTCATATCTATACATCTCATATCTATCTATCTCATATCTATCTATCTATCATCCTCATATCTATCTATCCATCTCATATCTATCTATCTCATATCTATCTCCTATCTATCTCTCCTATCTATCTATCTATCTATCTATCGATCTAGCAACAGGAGAATACAGCAGCACACTGCTAGCACAAAGATATAGATGAAACATGAGTATATAGATAAAACATGAGTACACAGTATATAGATAGAACATGAAAAGCTATACAGCTGTAATGCAATAAATGAAGATATCAAACTATGAAAATATGAGGTACTTAGCTTGCAAATTTGGCGCCAAATAGCGTGGACCGTCCCACCACGGTAAGGTGACCTCATTCTGGGACGGACCCTACACTGTGTATATGCCTCTGTGTGAACAGTACAACAGGCATTGCAAGGTCTGAAACATCCAAGGCACCTTATATACACCTAATAGAGGTGGGTGGGGTGCAGGAGCCAACATGGAGGTAGCCACTCCCCCGTATGTGTAATACAACCAAAGGATAAATTGGCCAGCACTATTGATCCAAACTATTGTAAAAACCTGGCTTGCAGGTGCAATCTGCTGGGCTAAATATACAGCAACAGGAGAATACAGCAGCACACTGCTAGCACAAAGATATAGATGAAACATGAGTATATAGATAAAACATGAGTATATAGATAGAACATGAAAAGCTATACAGCTGTAATGCAATAAATGAAGATATGAAACTATGAAAATAGGAGGTACGGGGGAGTGGCTACCTCCATATGTTGGCTCCTGCACCCCACCCACCTCTATTAGGTGTATATAAGGTGCCTTGGATGTTTCAGACCTTGCAATGCCTGTTGTACTGTTCACACAGAGGCATATACACAGTGTAGGGTCCGTCCCAGAATGAGGTCACCTTACCGTGGTGGGACGGTCCACTCTATTTGGCGCCAAATTTGCAAGCTAAGTACCTCATATTTTCATAGTTTCATATCTTCATTTATTGCATTACAGCTGTATAGCTTTTCATGTTCTATCTATATACTCATGTTTTATCTATATGCTCATGTTTCATCTCTATCTTTGTGCTAGCAGTGTGCTGCTGTATTCTCCTGTATATATTTAGCCCAGCTACTTGCACCTGCAAGCCAGGTTTTTAGAATAGTTTGGATCAATAGTGCTGGCCAATTTATCCTTTGGTTATCTATCTATCTATCTATCTCATATCTATCTATCTATCTCATATCTATCTTTCGATCTATCCCACTGCTGCCAGCATCAATTTTTCATTTATTTACAGCCTATTTAGATGCCGAGACAGAGGATAAGTTATAGATTGTGGGGCATCCGAGCGCTAGGACCCCCTACAATCTCCTGAACAGGGCCCCTGCAGTCTGCTGTAAGGGGGTGTGCTGTACCCTGCACGGAGTGCCGGCCAACATTCCCCCTCCATGTATCCCATGTGTTGGCCGCGGCTTCCTGCGGGGGACATTGGAATGGCCACTTCCGGCAGACTGACAGGGCCCCGTTATGTGCCCCTCACTTATAATGCCCCCCTGTCTTGTGCCGCTAACAAATAGTGTGCTCTGATTTATAATGCCCCCTTTTATGTGCCCCTTACTTAAAATGCCCCCTGAGGGTGCAGGACAGGGGGCATTATATGTGAGGGGAACATAACGGGGCATTATAAGTCGAAGCACATTATATGTTAGTGGGCCAAGACATGGGGGCATTATAAGTGAGGGGCACATGACAGGGGGGCTCCTCACGTATAATGCCCCCCTGTCATGTGCCCCTCACATTTAATGCCCCCTCTCATGTGCCCCTCACTTATGCCCCCTGTTATGTGCCCCTTACTTAAAATGCCCCCTGAGGGTGCAGGACAGGGGGCATTATATGTGAGGGGAAGTTTGCAGGGGCATTAAATGTGAGGGGCACATGACAGGGGGGCATTAAATGTGAGGGGCACATGACAGGGGGGCATTAAATGGGAGGGGCACATGACAGGGGGCATTATAAGTGAGGCACACATAACAGGGCATTCAATGTGAGGGGCACATGACAGGGGGGAATTACAGGTTATGTGCCCCTTACTTAAAAAGCCCACTGAGGGAGCAGGACGAGGGCATTATATGTGAGAGGAACATTGCAGGGGCATTATAAGTGAGGGGCACAGCACAGGGGGGAATTATATGGTAGGGGCACAGGACAGAGGGCATTATTATTATGAGGAGGAACAGGACAGGTCATAGTTATATGTACAGGCACAGGATGGGGCATTATTACTATATATGAGGGGCACCGAGTATAAGGAATTACTGGGGTAGTACGGTTTTCATTAGTCACAATACATCACGGTATTGTATTCAGGGGGATATTTAGAGCGTACAGTGTGTGGTAGTATTATATTCTGAGGTTACAGTGTGTGGCAGTATTATATTCAGGTGTACAGTGTGTGGTAGTATTATATTCAGGGGTACAGTGTGTGGCAGTATTATATTTAGGGGTACAGTGTGTGGCAGTATTATATTCAGGGGTACAGTGTGTGGCAGTATTATATTCAGAGGGTACAGTGTGTAGCAGTATTATATTCAGAGGGTACAGTGTGTGGCAGTATTATTCAGTGGGTACAATGTGTGGCAGTATTATATTCAGTGGGTACAATGTGTGGCAGTATTATATTCATTGGATACAGTGTGTGGGCAGTATTATATTCAGTGGGTACAATGTGTGGCAGTATTATATTCATTGGGTACAGTGTGTGGGCAGTATTATATTCAGTGGGTACAGTGTGTGGCAGTATTATATTCAGTGGGTACAATGTGTGGAAGTATTCAGTGGGTACAATGTGTGGCAGTATTATATTCAGTGGGTACAGTGTGTGGCAGTATTATATTCAGACGGTACAGTGTGTGCCAGTATTATATTCAGAGGGTACAATGTGTAGCACTATTATATTCAGTGGGTACAATGTGTTGCAGTATTCAGTGGGTACAATGTGTGGTAGTATTATATTCAGTGGGTACAGTGTGTGGCAGTATTATATTCAGTGGGTACAATGTGTGGCAGTATTATATTCAGTGGGTACAGAGTGTGGCAGTATTATATTCAGTGGGTACAATGTGTGGCAGTATTATTCAGTGGGTACAGTGTGTGGCAGTATTATATTCAGTGGGTACAATGTGTGGCAGTATTATATTCAGTGGGTACAGAGTGTGGCAGTATTATATTCAGTGGGTACAATGTGTGGCAGTATTCAGTGGGTACAATGTGTGGCAGTATTCAGTGGGTACAGTGTGTGGCAGTATTATATTCAGTGGGTACAGTGTGTTATTGTCACGATGCCGGCTGGCAGGTAGTGGATCCTCTGTGCCAGAGAGGGATTGGCGTGGACCGTGCTAGTGGACCGGTTCTAAGCCACTACTGGTTTTCACCAGAGCCCGCCGCAAAGCGGGATGGTCTTGCTGCGGCGGTAGTGACCAGGTCGTATCCACTAGCAACGGCTCACCTCTCTGGCTGCTGAAGATAGGCGCGGTACAAGGGAGTAGGCAAAAGCAAGGTCGGACGTAGCAGAAGGTCGGGGCAGGCAGCAAGGATCGTAGTCAGGGGCAACGGCAGAAGGTCTGGAAACACAGGCAAGGAACACACAAGGAACGCTTTCACTGGCACTAAGGCAACAAGATCCGGCAAGGGAGTGCAGGGGAAGTGAGGTGATATAGGGAAGTGCACAGGTGAACACACTAATTGGGACCACTGCGCCAATCAGCGGCGCAGTGGCCCTTTAAATCGCAGAGACCCGGCGCGCGCGCGCCCTAGGGAGCGGGGCCGCGCGCGCCGGGACAGAACAGACGGAGAGCGAGTCAGGTAGGGGAGCCGGGGTGCGCATCGCGAGCGGGCGCTACCCGCATCGCGGATCGCATCCCGGCTGGCAGCGGAATCGCAGCGCCCCGGGTCAGAGGACGTGACCGGAGCGCTGCCGCGGGGAGAGTGAAGCGAGCGCTCCGGGGAGGAGCGGGGACCCGGAGCGCTCGGCGTAACAGTACCCCCCCCCTTGGGTCTCCCCCTCTTCTTAGAGCCTGAGAACCTGAGGAGCAGACTTTTGTTTAGGATGTTGTCCTCAGGTTCCCAGGATCTCTCTTCAGGACCACAACCCTCCCAGTCCACTAAAAAAAAATTTTTCCCTCTGACCTTTTTGGCAGCTAAAATTTCTTTGACCGAGAAGATGTCCGAGGAGCCAGAAACAGGAGTGGGAGGAACAGATTTGGGAGAAAAACGGTTGAGGATGAGTGGTTTGAGAAGAGAGACGTGAAAGGCATTAGGGATACGAAGAGAGGGAGGAAGAAGAAGTTTATAAGAGACAGGATTAATTTGACACAAAATTTTGAAAGGACCAAGATAGCGTGGTCCCAACTTGTAGCTAGGGACACGGAAGCGGACATATTTAGCGGAGAGCCATACCTTGTCTCCAGGGGAAAAAACGGGGGGAGCTCTTCTTTTCTTATCCGCGAACTTCTTCATGCGTGATGAAGCCTGTAAGAGAGAATTTTGGGTCTCTCTCCATATGATGGAAAGGTCACGAGAAATTTCATCCACAGCGGGCAGACCAGAGGGCAAGGGAGTAGGGAGGGGGGGAAGAGGGTGACGGCCGTACACCACGAAAAATGGGGATTTGGAGGAAGACTCAGAGACCCTGAAGTTATACGAGAATTCGGCCCATGGGAGGAGATCTGCCCAGTCATCCTGGCGGGAGGAAACAAAATGTCGCAAATAATCACCCAAGATCTGGTTAATCCTTTCTACTTGTCCATTGGACTGGGGATGATATGCAGAAGAAAAATTTAATTTAATCTTGAGTTGTATACAGAGAGCCCTCCAGAATTTAGACACGAATTGGACGCCTCTATCCGAGACAATCTGCGTAGGCAACCCGTGAAGACGAAAAATGTGTACAAAAAATTGTTTAGCCAACTGAGGCGCAGAAGGAAGACCAGGAAGAGGGATGAAATGTGCCATTTTGGAGAATCGATCAACGACCACCCAAATAACAGTGTTGCCACGGGAAGGGGGTAAATCAGTAATAAAATCCATACCAATCAGAGACCAAGGCTGTTCGGGGACAGGCAGAGGATGAAGAAAACCAGCGGGCTTCTGGCGAGGAGTCTTATCCCGGGCACAGATAGTGCAGGCTCGCACAAAGTCCACAACATCCGTCTCCAGAGTCGGCCACCAATAGAAGCGGGAGATGAGTTGCACAGATTTCTTGATACCCGCATGACCTGCGAGATGGGAGGAGTGACCCCATTTGAGGATTCCGAGGCGTTGGCGAGGAGAAACAAAGGTCTTTCCTGGAGGAGTCTGCCTGATGGAGGCAGGAGAAGTGGAGATCAGGCAGTCAGGTGGAATGATGTGTTGCGGAGAGAGTTCAACTTCTGAGGCATCCGAGGAACGAGAGAGAGCATCGGCCCTAATGTTCTTATCGGCAGGACGAAAGTGAATCTCAAAATTAAATCGGGCAAAGAACAGAGACCACCGGGCCTGGCGAGGATTCAGCCGTTGGGCAGACTGGAGGTAGGAGAGGTTCTTGTGGTCGGTGTAGATAATAACAGGAGAACTTGATCCCTCCAGCAGATGCCTCCATTCCTCAAGTGCTAATTTAATGGCTAGAAGCTCTCGATCCCCGATGGAGTAGTTCCTCTCCGCTGGAGAGAAGGTCCTAGAGAAAAAACCACAAGTGACAGCATGCCCGGAAGAATTTTTTTGTAGAAGAACAGCTCCAGCTCCCACTGAGGAGGCATCAACCTCCAATAGGAAGGGTTTGGAAGGGTCAGGTCTGGAGAGGACGGGAGCCGAAGAAAAGGCAGACTTGAGTCGTTTAAAGGCGTCTTCTGCTTGAGGAGGCCAGGACTTGGGATCAGCATTTTTTTTGGTTAAAGCCACGATAGGAGCCACAATGGTAGAAAAATGTGGAATAAATTGCCTGTAATAATTGGCGAACCCCAAAAAGCGTTGGATAGCACGGAGTCCGGAGGGGCGTGGCCAATCTAAGACGGCAGAGAGTTTGTCTGGATCCATCTGTAGTCCCTGGCCAGAGACCAAATATCCTAGAAAAGGAAGAGATTGGCATTCAAACAGACATTTCTCAATTTTGGCATAGAGTTGGTTGTCACGAAGTCTCTGAAGAACCATACGGACATGCTGGCGGTGTTCTTCTAGATTGGCAGAAAAAATTAGGATATCGTCCAGATATACAACAACACAGGAGTATAACAGATCACGAAAAATTTCATTGACAAAGTCTTGGAAGACGGCAGGGGCGTTGCACAGTCCAAAGGGCATGACCAGATACTCAAAGTGTCCATCTCTGGTGTTAAATGCCGTTTTCCACTCGTCCCCCTCTCTGATGCGGATGAGGTTATAGGCGCCTCTTAAGTCCAATTTAGTGAAGATGTGGGCACCTTGGAGGCGATCAAAGAGTTCAGAGATGAGGGGTAAGGGGTAGCGGTTCTTAACCGTGATTTTATTAAGACCGCGGTAGTCAATGCAAGGACGTAGGGAGCCATCTTTTTTGGACACAAAGAAAAATCCGGCTCCGGCAGGAGAGGAGGATTTACGGATAAAGCCCTTTTTTAGATTCTCCTGGACGTATTCGGACATGGCAAGAGTCTCTGGGGCAGAGAGAGGATAAATTCTGCCCCGGGGTGGAGTAGTGCCCGGGAGGAGGTCGATAGGGCAATCATAAGGCCTGTGAGGAGGTAGAGTCTCAGCTTGTTTTTTGCAGAAAACATCCGCGAAGTCCATATAGGCCTTAGGGAGACCGGTTACTGGAGGAACCACAGAGTTACGGCAAGGGTTACTGGGAACCGGTTTTAGACAGTTCTTGGAACAAGAGGACCCCCAACTCTTGATCTCCCCAGTGGACCAATCCAGGGTAGGGGAATGAAGTTGAAGCCAGGGAAGTCCAAGGAGAATTTCCGAGGTGCAATTGGGGAGGACCAAAAGTTCAATCCTCTCATGATGAGATCCGATGCTCATAAGAAGGGGCTCCGTGCGGAAACGTATGGTACAGTCCAATCTTTCATTATTTACACAATTGATGTAGAGGGGTCTGGCGAGACTGGTCACCGGGATGTTGAACCTGTTGACGAGAGAGGCCAAAATAAAATTTCCTGCAGATCCTGAGTCCAAGAAGGCCACTGTAGAGAAGGAGAAGGCAGAGGCAGACATCCGCACAGGCACAGTAAGACGTGGAGAAGCAGAGTAGACATCAAGGACTGTCTCATTATTGTGCGGAGTCAGCGTACGTCTTTCCAGGCGGGGAGGACGGATAGGACAATCTCTTAGGAAGTGTTCGGTACTAGCACAGTACAGGCAGAGGTTCTCCATACGGCGTCGTGTCCTCTCTTGAGGTGTCAGGCGAGACCGGTCGACCTGCATAGCCTCCACGGCGGGAGGCACAGGAACAGATTGCAGGGGACCAGAGGAGAGAGGAGCCGAGGAGGAGAAACGCCTCGTGCGAACAGAGTCCATATCTTGGCGGAGTTCCTGACGCCTTTCGGAAAAACGCATGTCAATGCGAGTGGCTAGGTGAATAAGTTCATGTAGATTAGCAGGAATTTCTCGTGCGGCCAGAACATCTTTAATGTTGCTGGATAGGCCTTTTTTGAAGGTCGCGCAGAGGGCCTCATTATTCCAGGACAATTCTGAAGCAAGAGTACGGAATTGTACGGCATACTCGCCAACGGAAGAATTACCCTGGACCAGGTTCAACAGGGCAGTCTCAGCAGAAGAGGCTCGGGCAGGTTCCTCAAAGACACTTCGGATTTCCGAGAAGAAGGAGTGTACAGAGGCAGTGACGGGGTCATTGCGGTCCCAGAGCGGTGTGGCCCATGACAGAGCTTTTCCGGACAGAAGGCTGACTACGAAAGCCACCTTAGACCTTTCAGTGGGAAACAGGTCCGACATCATCTCCAGATGCAGGGAACATTGGGAAAGAAAGCCACGGCAAAACTTAGAGTCCCCATCAAATTTATCCGGCAAGGATAAGCGTATCCCAGGAGCGGCCACTCGCTGCGGAGGAGGTGCAGGAGCTGGCGGAGGAGATGACTGCTGAAGCTGTGGTAGTAACTGTTGTAGCATAACGGTCAGTTGAGACAGCTGTTGGCCTTGTTGCGCTATCTGTTGTGACTGCTGGGCGACCACCGTGGTGAGGTCAGCGACAACTGGCAGAGGAACTTCAGCGGGATCCATGGCCGGATCTACTGTCACGATGCCGGCTGGCAGGTAGTGGATCCTCTGTGCCAGAGAGGGATTGGCGTGGACCGTGCTAGTGGACCGGTTCTAAGCCACTACTGGTTTTCACCAGAGCCCGCCGCAAAGCGGGATGGTCTTGCTGCGGCGGTAGTGACCAGGTCGTATCCACTAGCAACGGCTCACCTCTCTGGCTGCTGAAGATAGGCGCGGTACAAGGGAGTAGGCAAAAGCAAGGTCGGACGTAGCAGAAGGTCGGGGCAGGCAGCAAGGATCGTAGTCAGGGGCAACGGCAGAAGGTCTGGAAACACAGGCAAGGAACACACAAGGAACGCTTTCACTGGCACTAAGGCAACAAGATCCGGCAAGGGAGTGCAGGGGAAGTGAGGTGATATAGGGAAGTGCACAGGTGAACACACTAATTGGGACCACTGCGCCAATCAGCGGCGCAGTGGCCCTTTAAATCGCAGAGACCCGGCGCGCGCGCCCTAGGGAGCGGGGCCGCGCGCGCCGGGACAGAACAGACGGAGAGCGAGTCAGGTAGGGGAGCCGGGGTGCGCATCGCGAGCGGGCGCTACCCGCATCGCGGATCGCATCCCGGCTGGCAGCGGAATCGCAGCGCCCCGGGTCAGAGGACGTGACCGGAGCGCTGCCGCGGGGAGAGTGAAGCGAGCGCTCCGGGGAGGAGCGGGGACCCGGAGCGCTCGGCGTAACAGTTATAGTATTATATTCAGTGGGTACAGAGTGTGGCAGTATTATATTCAGTGGGTATAATGTGTGGCAGTATTATTCAGTGGGTACATTGTGTGGCAGTATTATATTCATTGGATACAGTGTATGGCAGTATTATATTCAAAGGGTAAAGTGAGTTGTAGTATATACGGAGGGTACAGTGTGTCAGAATTATATTCAAAGGATACAGTGTTTGGCAGTTTTATAATACTTGTTTTCATAGAGAGGTTCAGAATCCGCTGACATAGTGAGGAGCCGTCTGGGCATCACGTTCTTCAGCGAGAACATTTAGCTGGACCTGGCGGTATGTACAATCTGAATTAGATAAGGAAAGACTATAGAGAAGACGTCACCTGTAGTCACTGATATCATTGTGTATTGTCCTGACTGTCCCATCAGAGCTGTAGTCACTTGTAAGTTTTGCAGTAATGATGGGTGAAACAACAACTCCCAGCATAACCTCACCACTACTTAGGTCATACTGAGAGCTGTAGTTTTAAATTGTAAAAACTTCTTTAGCGCTTTCCCATTCTGTGGCAATTGGTATATTTGATTATTATACTGGATACATTTAATAATATTGTAAGTTCTTTAAGAAACACCTTATTTTCTGTCCACCAAAACGAAATTCTCTAATAGTGCCCCTCCCGAGACTAGACTCTGGATCCGCCCCTGGTCCCGATACTAGTATCAGGGCCAGGGGCAGACTGACCGGCTGGGTAAAGAGCCCGCTGCAGTTGCTGGGGATATCCCTGCGCTGCTCCTGGTCTGCGTATCATTAGCAGAGACAGGCAGAGCCGGGATGAAGGTACCTGATGATGGCTCCACCCCCAGCACAGGAGAGGATGGGGGCCAAGAGCTGACAGGCCTCCGGAACACAGAGCAGCTTCATGTGAGGTGAGTGATGTCCTCCCTCTCTCCCCCCTGATCAGTAGTATATCCTGGGGCTGGGTCATGTGTATAGTAGCAGTCCAGTGGGGTCACTTTCCCTCCTTCAGTGTCCACAGGTCACATTATCAGAACAATTTTTGGGAAAAATCGCGGCAAAATTGCCAACGGCTATCCGGGCATGCTGGGAGTTGTAGTTTTGCAACATCTGGAGGTCCGCAGGTTGAAGATCACTGTTGGGTTCAGAATCAGTTTTTTTTTCTAGATTTTGCACCTTTATTGCCTGTGCGTCCTATAGGACGAAAAATATGGTATATTTCATAGTGAACCCGAATTGAGGTTAAAAACATATATAAAATATAAATCCCATTTATTAGATTATAATGCAATATACATCAGTGCAGGGCCCTTGCACAAGATGTATTTAATATAGTACAACTCTTAAAAATATTAAGATAATAAAATATAGCAATCAGCCACCTTTTGATAAAAGTACATTTTTGGAATTTTTTTTTGGCTATGCTATAGATAAATTGATGTCCGTTCAGCGAGTTTAAAGGGGTATTCCAGGAAAAACTTTTATATATATATATATATATATATATATATATATATATATATATATATATAATCAACTGGCTCCAGAAAGTTAAACAGATTTGTAAATTACTTCTATTAAAAAATCTTAATCCTTTCAGTACTTATGAGCTTCTGAAGTTAAAGGGGAACTCCGGTGGAAAAAATTTTTTGACAAATCAACTGGTGCCAGAAAGTTAAACAGATTTGTAAATCACTTCTATTTAAAAATCTTAACCCTTCTAGTACTTATCCGCTGCTGTATACTACAGATATACTACAGAGAAATTTGTGATATTCTTTTCAGCCTGACCACAGTGCTCTCTGCTGACACTCTTTTTATTATAAATATATAAAACTTAACAAAACCGAAAAACAGGCTTAACTAGCAATAACAAAGCACAACACAACAAAACCTGCCTAACCGGCCAGCCCAGCTTAGCTAATCTAACAAAACACATAACATTATACCTACATATAAATTACCTACATATAAATTATGAAAAATACTATCACACACACACACACATACCCACGCATTCTTTACATAAACATAAAAATAGCTTTACTTAGCTTTAAACTAAACAACCAAACTTGGTAAAAACTCAACTGCACATTACATTCACAACTAACATCCACCCTTTTTTTTTTTTTTTTTTTTTTTATATAATTTTTTTTTTTTTTTTACTTTTTTATTTTATTCATACACATATATATATATATATATACATACACATATCTACATATATATATATACATACATACACACTTTTTTTTTTTTTATAATTTTTTTTATTTTTTTTTACTTTTTTATTTTATTCATACACATATATATATATATATATATATATATATATATACATACACACATCTACACATACATATACATACATATACTTTTTTTTTTTTATCTACACTACCATAATATAACCAATATTTAAAGTAATATAAAAATGCTAACTAAATCTGATCCGACTGCCTATCCCCATCCCCTCATAAAATAAAATAATCAATCCATACTATATAATAATATATACAATACAAATATAAAAATACAAATACATAACCTAAATGCAAATATATACATAAACCATATACACCAAAAACCAAACTATACATCTACAAAACACATGACATCCTACACTAGTCTAACCCATCACCCACACAACCACCCACCTTGACATGGGTCAGAGTCCATAGTCCATGGATATCCAGTCCAGTCCATAACTGACCCATGCAAGCCCCTCCAAACATCCACCAACCCACCAATTCCCCCACCCAACCTAATCTATACCCAAACCAACTATACAAATACAACTTCAAAACACAACATAACATCATATACAAATACAAAACAATACAACCCACCTTAGGCCCAAGTTCGGTCGCCTGTAAGCCCTTTAGGCAATACATATTCTGAAAACAAAACAAAAAGACTAGGGTGTACATGCATAGCCCACCACCAGGAAGAAGGATGGCAATCCTGATATTACTTTTTTAAACTCTCTCCACTAACGTTTCCCTTCGACTCACCCTACCGTTATCCCTTCAACAAACTGACCCTGCACTCACCCTCTCTCTGTCCCTATATTGCTATCCCTAACCAGAAACAGGGGTACTCTACCCAAGAGGTCTAGTACCTAGGGCACATCAAATGAAAAACCTCTCCACAGGAGAGAAGCCCTACTGTTACCAAGACTGCCATACTCCAAAGACCTGATCTTCCCGAGGTCACCGGTGATGTTCCTACAGACCTCCACCTCGGAGAGGACTTTCCGCTGTGTAGATACTAGACACCGTGCATTCCACGTGTAGTACCTAACCACTAAACTGACTACAAATAAAGTGCCCCGGTCTCGGCCACCCAGGTTCCTGAATGCCCCATAAGCCCACTCCGGATAGGTAAGGCCAGCAAGGTGACTCCAGCCAATGGAAGCGCCCACCCGGTTGTAGACCCCTACATTAAAAGGACAATGAAGCAGGAAATGGTCCATGCTTTCCAGCGTGTCCCCGCACTCTTCTCGGGGACATCCCCGGTCATCAGAGCTCCTACACTTCAAATTGTCCTTTACATATAGCTTCCCCTGAAAGCAGCGCCAGGCCAAGTCCCAAAACTTCTGGGGGATCCTTTTCATGTTTAAAAGGTACAACCCCACCCTCAGATCCCGACCTGGGCAGTCCCTGAGCGCCAGAGGCTTCTGGAAGTGGGTCAACAGAACCCGTTTGTCAAGGAACTGCCTTGACTGGGTCCTGATCTCCCACACTCCCAGACCCCACCGACGTATCGCCTTCAGAGTCGGGGTAGCATAAGCCGGAAGATATCCGTGTGGCGTACGGAGGTCCTTCACTCGCCCTCCTCTCTCCCATTCCTGGAAGAAAGGCCGAAACCATTCCCTGCAGGAGAGTACCCACGGAGGAGCCCTCTCTGACCAGAGGTTTGAGATGTTAGCTTTCAAGAAGGTGTTTGTTAAGAACACCACAGGGTTTACCATAGATAAACCCCCTAGTCTCCTCGTGCGGTACGTAACCTCCCTCTTGACTAGGTTCATCCTGTTTCCCCATAACAGTTGGAAAAACAGGCTGTAGATCTTAGTGTAGTAAGCCTCTGGCAAGATACATACGCTGCCCAGATAGATAAACAAGGGGAGCAGGTACGATTTGATCAGGTGTACCCTTTCCCTGAGGGTCATAGACCAACCCTTCCACTGGTTCACCTTCTGAGTGGCATCCTGGAGCTTACCATCCCAGTTTTTGGTGGAATAATCATCCTGACCGAATGTGATGCCCAAAACTTTTGCTGACTCTTGGGGCCCTGGAAGGGTGTCCGGGAGATCAAACGTGGGATCTCCCCCTCCCAGCCAGAGACTCTCACACTTATCCCGGTTGATCTTAGACCCGGATGCCTCCGAGTAGCGGTCCACTTCTGACATCACCACATCGACCTCCTCTCTCAAGGACACGAAAATGGTGACATCATCAGCGTACGCCACTACTCTCTGGGGGACATCCAGCTCCACCAGACTCATCCCGACTCCCGCCAACGGCCCACAATCTACCCTCCTGACGAAGGGATCGATTGCGAACACGTATAAAAGCGGGCTCAAAGGACAACCCTGACGGACTCCGGACCCCACCTCAAAAGAGCGGCCAGACCACCCGTTCACTAGCGGGAAACTCTCTGCCCCTGCATACAAGATCTTAAGCCAATTAACAAAAGTACTCGGTAAGCCATATCTCAGGAGGACAGACCAGAGGTACTCATGGTTCACCCGATCAAATGCTTTGGCCTGATCCAAGGACAGCAAGTACCCCTTCCAGAGACCCGCACTACTCCGCTCCACTGCCTCCCTGACACTAAGGACCGCACTTAAGGTGCTTCGGCCTGGAACAGAGCAGTGCTGGGCCCCCGAAAGGAGCCGGGGTGCAAACTTCACCAGCCGATTAAACAGTATCTTGGCCAGAAGTTTCCTGTCCGTATTGAGAAGAGCTATGGGCCTCCAATTCTCAATACGGCTGGGATCTTTACCCTTTGACAGGAGAATCAGGGCTGACCTCCTCATTGACTTCGGCAGAGTGCCCGAGGAGAGACACTCATTGAATACCTCAGTCAAGAGGGGAGCTAAAGACTCCTTAAAGGTCCTGTACCACTCGGATGTTAAGCCATCCGGACCTGGCGACTTCTTAGGGGCGAGCCCCTCGATCGCCAGTCTCACTTCCTCTTCCCTGATTTCTACTGCCAAAACATCAAGAGAAGGGTCTACCCCTGGCTCAGGAATGGTTTCAGCCAGGAAAACCGACATCTTGTCTCGATCCAGATCCTTCCTCCCCAAGAGGTGCGAGTAGAAGGATCTGACAACCTCCAAGATCCCTGATCTGGACCGATTCAGAGATCCTGTACTATCAATCAGTCCTGAAATGACTTTACTACTCACTGACATCTTACAGTTTCTGTAAGGGTCGGGCGAGCGGTACTTCCCGAAATCCCTCTCAAAAACCAAAGATGCGTGCCTATCGTACTGACACCTCATCAGCAAGGATTTCACTCTGGAGATATCCTCTCGGCTACCTCCAGTCGAGACAAGGAGCTCGAGTTTCCTCCTCAGACCCTGATACAGGCGATACCTGTTCAGGGACCTGAGGCTCGAGAGCTGGCGGAAGAACCCCGCAACCCGCTTCTTGAATATCTCCCACCACTCCAGCTTATTACTACAGAGGCCCAGTAAAGGTACCTGACTCTGAAGAAAATCCTCAAAGGACTGTCTCACCTCTGCTTCCTCCAGGAGGGACGAATTCAGCTTCCAATAACCTTTACCCATCCGGGGGGTCTCTGAAACATTCAGGGAAAACAAAATCATACAGTGATCGGAGAACTCCACCTCAACCACGGACACTGCGGAAGAGACGGCTTCCTCCTTTAAATAAAACCTATCTATCCTAGACCTGCGACTACCTTGATGATAGGTGAAACCCGCGTGGCCCGAGGGGCTCCGGATGTGGGCGTCCTCTAGGCGAGCTTCTCTAGCTATGCTAATCAGTGCCACACTATCGCAAGTCAGCGGACCATTGGAGCCTCTCCTATCTTGGGACCTCGTGACATTATTGAAGTCCCCTCCAAAGATCACTTGCCGACTCGTAAAAAGAAAGGGCTTAATCCTCATAAAGAGATCTTTGCGGCCCCACTTGGTTTGTGGGGCGTAGATGTTAATGAGCCGGAGCTCTTGTCCCTTCATGAGGACATCTAAGATCAGGCACCTCCCCATTTCTAACTCAATAACCCGTCTGCATTCAACTGGAGCGGTAAAAAGGACCGCCACCCCACTATACGGCTCAGCCGCAAGAGACCAGTGGGAGGGACCGCGCCTCCACTCTCTTCTGGCTTTTACCAGAGAGGCTAGATCTGACAACCTGGTCTCTTGTAAAAAGAAAATGACGGCTTCAACACGGCCGAGAAAATCAAAGGCTGCGAATCTAGCCGTATCCGACTTAATGCTGGCGCAGTTAATAGATGCCAGCGTCAGTGGGGTGAGTGCCGCCATCCTGGGTGATTGAGTTAGATGGCCTCACCCCTTATACCTTCTTCCTCTCCTTCCCTCTATCCCCATCTGAATCAGAGGAAGACCCTTTACCCCTTTTTAGGCTCAGAGACATATCCATCCCAGGATCTTTACCTCTGGCATCTGGTGTTACCTCCACCCCTGAGGAAACTGTCCCAGAGGAAGGAGGCTCGGCACCTCCTGGAGGCCGCACTGCTTCCTGAACCTCAAGAGGAGGAGGGAAGGTAGTATCCCCGAGGGCCTCATACCGATTTGAATGGACGATCAGAGGGTCGGAGACTGAATTGTTCCTTCTATGGTCTGAGGCTACAACTGAAGAGGAGGATGGCGCCACCTTACTCTTACCCTTTTTCCTCCTCTTCTTTTTCTGGCCACCATTTACTGTCTGCCCCTCCTCCTCCTCCTCATCCACAGTTTCGGATTCAGAGGCATGACTGGAGGAAGGAGCATCTTGACCTTCTTCCCTACGCAGTCTCCCCATCTCCTCGTCCAGTTTGGCCTCACCCAAAGCCTCAGAATTATTCTGACCTCCTTCTGAGCCAGTGTCTGGAGTGGGACCCCGAGCTACCCCTGGCACCTGGGCATTCTCAAGGGCCCTCTCCAACCTGCGCTTCTCCTCTCGCCTCCGCATAGAGGGGGTCTTATGTTTTTCCTTCACTGGCTTTGGTGCCCCCTCTCCTCCACTGGTCCCTTCCCCCGCCGGGGCAACCGTTAGGCTTTCCCCAGCCGGGGCGGTCACAGCATTAGAGAACGAGCGCGGACACCGGCTGAACGGGTGACCTAAGTCACCACACAAGTTACACCGAATTTGTCCACAGGTGGCCGCCAGGTGACCCACCCCACAGCAGAGGGCGCATATCTGCTGAGTGCAGTTGGCACTAAAGTGGTTTGGGTCACCACACCTGTGGCACAGCTTCGGCTGCCCCTGGTAGAAGATCTGAATCCTGTCGCGTCCCAGGAAGGCGGCCGAAGGGATGTGGGTGACCGTGTTCCCTGAACGCCTGAGACGGACGGAAAACGTCCAGGCCCCTGACCATATATTGTGCTCATCAAAGTTCTTCCGGGGGATGTCCGTCACCTCCCCGTACCTGCCCAACCAGGTCATAATGTCATAACAAGAAAGTGACTCGTTACGTGTCAAAACGGTCACTTTCTTTACCATACTCTGGCGAGATACCGCTTTTACAGCGAAATCTCGCCATCCGGGCTCGTTTTTCATCAGCTCATAATTAGACCAAAAGAGATCTAGTCCCTCCGGCCTAACAAAGCTGACGTCAAACTCGGAGGAGCCGAAGGGGTGAATCAGGGCAAAGATGTCCCTAGCCCTGAAACCCATCTGGAAAAGAAGCTCCACCACCTTGCCCCTTTGGGGGCACGCATCTTCGCCTTTCCAGACCAGACGGGCCACATTCCTGCGACCTATCTCCTGCCCGGGTGTCTGGAGGGACCATACGGTCTCCCCATTCCTCTCTCGGAACGCTCCCAGACCATGTCTCTCCACCCAAAAAGACAGGTCCATCTCCTTTCCCTCTACCTGGAGCGTCCTTTCTCCTCTCTTCAGTGCCTCCAGGAGGCGCCGTTGCAACTGACCGTCACCAGATGCAGGAGGTAAAGATCCCACTGAACCCCCAGCCGCCACACTCGCATAACTCCTGGCAACCGGGGGGGCAGCCGGACCAGACACCGTCCCTATGTCCCTGCCTAGGCCACCTGTACTGCCACAAAAGCCACTACCACTCCTCCCATCTGCACCACTACCACTCCTCTCATTCACACCACTACCACTCCTTCCATTCACTCCACTACCACTCCTCCCATTCACTCCACTACCACTCCACCCATTCACACCGCTACCACTCCTCCCATCTACACCACTACCACTCCTCCCATCTGCACCACTACCACTCCTCCCATCTACACCACTACCGCTCCTCCCATCTGCACCACTACCACTCCTCCCATCTGCACCACTACCACTCCTCCCATCTGCACCACTACCACTCCTCCCATCTGCACCACTACCACTCCTCCCATCTGCACCACTACCACTCTTCCCATCTACACCACTACCACTCCCACATACACCCCTCTCATCCACAGCACTACCACTCTCATCATTCACACTCTTTGTATTTACATTGCTTTCATTTACAGTATATATGGGATCAGCAGCTGCTTCACCCACTACCTCTGGGCTGGCCTGGATGTGTTTTAGCTTGGGCTTCTTGCTCCTTCTTAGGTCACCGGCGGCTGCCGACACTGACTCCTCCTCTATACGAGACGCCACCGTAGACGTCAAATCCCGAGGCTGCCCCTCCGGGCGCACCTCCACCCCTCCTTCTGCCACTGATGTGCAGGGACTCCCCTCCCTATCAGGGGAGATCCCTGCAGCATCCGCGCTACACACTGCGCCCGACCGCACAGGCTCAGCAGTAGGTCCCGGTGCCTGGACACTCCCCCCCCTCTCAGGGGAGTGCCCTGCAGAGCTGGTGACATTGCCCACAATACTCGGGGAACCGCTCCCCTTGCACACTGCCGCATAACTACTGCCCACCATTAGCCCGTCCTGCTCTTCCCTACCAGCAGGACGCATGACTGTAGCACCCGCGGCCATGTTGGATGCAGCACTGTACCCCCCGTGCTGGTCCCGTTCCACAGCAGAAGCGGGATCTGGCAGGGTGGGGGGCCCAGCAGCCTGAACCAACTTTTCAGGTAGCCCAGACTGCTGGATAGGAGAGAAAACAAACTTCACTTGCTTCCCAGCCTTTTTCTTCTTCTTTTTCTTCCTTTTATTCTCCTCAGGGCCCAGGTCCTGGCCAAAACTGAAATTTTCCAGACGGGTGGGTGACTCCTGCATCACTATGGCCCGCAGGAGCCCCCCACCGACCGGGCTGCTGTCACCGCCATCACTGCTGTCACTTTCCTCTGAGGTGGTTGGTAAGGCGACTTGGGCAGGGTTAATATATTCTGCACTTGGGGTGACAGAGGTCTTAGGGGTACACGGGGTATCACACACATCCCCCTCACTCTCATCACCCTCACTGCCGCCATCTCCCTCACCACCTTCCTCCATCTTCTCCTCTGTATCAAACAGGCATTCTTCCTCCCCCTGACTATCCTCTTCCTCCTTCACAGGGGTCTTCATGATTTTATAGCGGTCGTTATTTTTTAACTTTTCCTTAAATATACCCGCTCCCTCTACGATCTGCATTCGGGCTCTCACCACCTCCTGCTCCTCTGCCTTCAGTTCACACACCCTGGCAGCAAACTTAGCCCTCATGGCCTTGGCAGAGTTATCTGTCTGGTAGCGAGCAAACTTCAGATCTTCCCTTAACACCTTCAGCTTCTTTCCCAGCTGCTCATATTCCACCAGCTTTGCCTGCATGCGGGATCCAAAGGTGGCAAGCGACTCCCTGGGTCCCTTCACCCCCCATTGCTGGGGTTCCATAACAACAGTCCCTGAAGACATAACTGTAATTTTCTTACCGGACGCCTTGCGGTTTCCAGCGACGGACGGGGGAGTGGGCTCCACATTACTGCGGAGCCTGCTGGATCTTCTCACCCCGTCCTGAGAATCGGCCGTAGCTCTCTCACTCCCACCCCCCTCCGGCCTAGTTCGAGGGGTGGAAGTCTGGGGCTCCATAGCAGGAGGTTCTCCCAAGGAGGCTGCCACCCTCCTGGGAAAAAGGCTGTAGGAAAATCTGCTTCAATCCCCTCTCTCTGGAAAGCCCTGGAAATCAGACACACCCAACAGCTGCTGTGTTCCACAGGAAGTGCTCTCTGCTGACACCTCTGTCTGTGTCAGGAACTGTCCAGAACAGGAAGTTTTCTATGGGGATTTGCTTCTAATCTGGGCAGTTCCTGACACGGACAGAGGTGTCAGCAGAGAGCACTGTTGTCAGGCAGAAAAGAACATCACAAATTTCTCTGTTTTATATAGCAGCTAATATGTACTAGAAGGATTAAGATTTCTTTAATAGAAGTAATTTACAAATCTGTTTAACTTTCTGTCACCAGTTGATTTGTCAAAAAAAAAAAAATTCCACCGGAGTTCCCCTTTAAGGTTGTTCTTTTCTGTCTAAGTGCCCTCTGATGACACGTGTCTCGGGAAACGCCCAGTTTAGAAGCAAATCCCCATAGCAAACCTCTTCTAAACTGGGCGGTTCCCGAGACAGGTGTCATCAGAGAGGATTTAGACAGAGAAGAACAACCTTAACTTCAGAAGCTCATAAGTACTGAAAGGATTAAGATTTTTTTAATACAAGTAATTTACAAATCTGTTTAACTTTCTGGAGCCAGTTGATATATATATAGTTACATAGTTAGTACGGTCGAAAAAAGACATATGTCCATCAAGTTCAACCAGGGAATTAAGGGGTAGGGGTGTGGCGCGATATTGGGGAAGGGATGAGATTTTATATTTCTTCATAAGCATTAATCTTATTTTGTTCCAGGAATGTATCTAATCCTGTTTTAAAGCTGTTAATTGTTCCTGCTGTGACCAGTTCCTGAGGTAGACCGTTCCATAAATTCACAGTCCTCACGGTAAAGAAGGCGTGTCGCCCCTTGAGACTAAACTTTTTCTTCTCCAGACGGAGGGAGTGCCCCATATTAGTTTAGTCGCGCGTCTCTGCACCCTTTCCAACTCCGCAGTGTCCCTTTTATGGACAGGTGCCCAAAACTGAACAGCATATTCCAGGTGAGGCCGTACCAATGATTTATAAAGGGGGAGTATTATGTCCCTGTCCCTTGAGTCCATGCCTCTTTTTATACATGACAATATCCTGCCGGCTTTGGAAGCAGCTGCCTGACATTGCATGCTATTCTGTAGTCTGTGATCTACAAGTACACCCAGATCCTTCTCTACCAGTGACTCTGACAGTTTAATCCCCCCTAAGACATACGATGCATGCAGGTTATTAGTACCCAGATGCATAACTTTACATTTATCCACATTGAACCTCATTTGCCAAGTGGATGCCCAGACACTTAGTCTATCCAAGTCATCTTGTAACCTATGCACATCCTCTATAGACTGTACCGTGCTACAAAGCTTGGTGTCATCTGCAAAGATAGAAACAGAGCTGTTAATACCATCCTCTATATCATTGATAAATAAATTAAACAGCAGCGGGCCCAGTACTGAACCTTGGGGTACACCACTAATTACCGGGGACCAATCAGAGTACGAATCATTGACCACCACTCTCTGGGTACGATCCATGAGCCAGTGTTCAATCCAGTTACAAACTATATATATATATATATAAAAAGTTTTTTCCTGGAATACCCCTTTAACTTTAGTTCAATGATGGTGTATAAGATGCCAGGGTGTTCACAGTATTGTGAGAAATATTCAGCAAATGCTGTACATACAGAGTGGTACCTACAGTCCGCAATGGAGTGTAGCTCACAATGAAATTGCGTGCTGTCCTGCGGCAAAGATGGCACTCGGAGCTGGCACGGAGTGGCGTCCGGCCCTGGGATGTTTACTCCAGCGGTCCTGGCGGTGGGTGTAGGCGGGCACAGACGTGCGTCCGGCCGAAGCAGTTCTAGACGGTGTGAACAGGTAAGTAAGGTGGCGTCCTTGTGCTGGATCGCGCGCGATCCCAGTAGTGGTCCGAGATTGAGGGTTCTGCAGCGCTGCAAAGGGCTATACCATGGGTTTCAGGTGGTCACAAAGGTGCTGACAGAAGGTGGATATATGTAGCAAACAGGGCTATACGCGTTTCAAGACAGAGGTCTCATTCTTCAGTAGCCAAAATTATATATTGGTTAGTCAACATAAAACTCGGGTTTAAATAGCACAAAAAATGTGATGTCACAATTCAAGAGGAACAAAAAAACCTGGAAAACCAACCCATGAATGTGTATATGGTTAGGGCAATTTGGAATAGAAGGGATGGTATAAAAAAAGAAAGAACATACATAAGAAGGTAACAAGAAATAGGTGTTTCTGGACAAGGTAATAATGTCTATCCACATAAATCTAGTATCCATAATCTGTAATATTATATTTTTCCAGAAAAACATCCAGGCTGCCCTTTAACTCGTTTATTGAGTCAGACATCACAACATAATGTGGCAGAGAGTTCCATAGTCTCACTGCTCTTACAGTAAAGAATCTCTGTCTGTGACAAGGGCCGACATATCGCCTGTGAAGAGAAAACAGGGATCATTTATCAGGAATAGGACAAAGATATGTTCACACATTGAGGTTTTTAGATTTTTGAACCCAAAGCCCAGAAAAAACAAGCTGTAACACCGCTCCATAGATAGATAGATATGAGATAGATAGATATGAGATAGATATAAGATAGATAGATATGAGATAGATAGATATGAGATAGATATAAGATAGATAGATAGATATGAGATAGATAGATATGAGATAGATAGATAGATATGAGATAGATAGATAGATAGATATGAGATAGATAGATATGAGATAGATAGATAGATAGATAGATAGATATGAGATAGATAGATAGACAGATATGAGATAGATAGATAGATAGATATACGATAGATAAATATAAGATAGATAGATAGATATGAGATAGATAAATATGAGATAGATATAAGATAGATAGATAGATATGAGATAGATAGATATGAGATAGATAGATAGATATGAGATAGATAGATAGATAGATAGATAGATAGAGAGGAGATAGATAGATATGAGATAGATAGATAGAAAGATATGAGATAGATAGATAGATAGATAGATAGATAGATAGATATGATATAGATAGATATGAGATAGATAGATAGATATGAGATAGATAGATATGAGATAGATAGATAGATATGATATAGATAGATATGAGATAGATAGATAGATATGATATAGATAGATAGGAGATAGATAGATAGATATGAGATAGATATGATATATATATAGATATGAGATAGATAGATATGTAGATAGATAGATATGAGATAGATAGATAGGTACAAAGATAGATATGAAATAGATAGATAGATATAAGATAGATAGATAGATATGAGATATATAGATATGAGATAGATAGATAGATGTGAGATAGATAGATAGATAGATAGATAGATAGATAAAAATTATGCTGCAATTGTACTGACCTGCAGAATATAGATAACATGTCAGTGCCACTCTACTCTGTTGATGCAAAAATATAAGAGTTATAGGGGGGGTATTACCCTTGTTTTCCTGGGTAAATGTTTCTCAATATTTTGGCGCAGTGCCTTTTTTGTGACTTTTTGTGCGAATTTTCATATACGTGCATTCCTGTGTTTTGCAGTGGTAGATGTGTTTTCAGTTGAGTTTTTGGTAGCGGTCAGGAACAGGCCCGTAGTTATAAAGGTAGCAGAGGTAGCAGTCGCCCAGGGCCCTGGTGCCTAAGGGGGCCCCAAGGACCATCTGCCCCATTAGAACACCAGTAATATAATTGGCATATGGGGCCCTATTGCAGATTTAATGAAACTGTGTCTTTTTTAAAAAGTAGCATAATTTGGCGCAAAGCACCCAAATGGGCACAAATCACCACCAAATAAAAAACAACATGCAAACTAACTGTGGACAGCATTATTAAAAAAGTCACATAATTGTCGCACAAGTTAAAAAGTTGCACAAAAAGTCGCACAAAAACACTACGTGGAGTACTGATGTAAGAAATGTCCTGCACCATGTAAGAAGTTTGGTGCAGGTACCCAGTTTCTATCACATGAATTAATGGAGTATAAGGACGTGTACCTCCTCCACTTTTCATGAATACCCCCACAATAGTTCTTAGAAGACAAGAGAAAAAAAAAACAAAATAAAAATGATTGTGATCTTAAGGGGTTTATAATTTATAATTTTTTCCTGGATTTGGCTTTAAACACTGCATCAAAACACTTAAACATGGGAACATACTCTGGGTTTACAAACAGGAAAGAATTTATTATTTTTCTATTTCTCTACTGCCACCACTGGTGAATTGTATGTGTAGAGATGAATGAAACATTGGTCACGTGACTCCCCTCAGCTAGTTGCTATCTATAAACTACTAAAAAGCCTGAGGTAGGGATCACGTTTCAATGCCAGTAAGAATGAAGACATCAATGTCTTGTCGTGGTCCACTGGCTCTTATATTCACTTGTACCATTAATTTATACAAAGTTATGTGACTGTTAAATTTTCAGGTTAAACACAGGCATCATTTACATTATGTATCCCAGTCTAGCCATCACATAATGTGAAACCCTGCTGTTTGCCAAAGCATTGCTTCCCGCATTGATTGGCCCCACTATTCAATTCAATGGGAGCTGAGCTGCAGTAATCTAGCACAGCCACTATACATTGTAAGGGTCTATTCACACGGCGGAATTCCACTCAAGATCCACGCAGAAATGCATTGCTGTCTATGGGGACTAGTGCAGCCCATGGGATCTCCGGCGGAAATTACGTCCGGAGATTCCGCAGTGTGAACCCGGCCTTAAAGGGTACCTCTCATCAAATAAACTTTTGATATATTTTAGATTAATGAATGTTGAATAACTTTCCAATAGCATGTTAATGAAAAATATGCTTCTTTCTATTTTATTTTTCCCAATAAGTCCTGTCAGCAAGCATTTCTGACTCATGCTGGAGTCCTAAACACTCAGAGCTGCCAGCCTGCTTTGTTCACAGCCAAACAGGCTGTGAACAAAGCAGGCTGGCAGCTCTGAGTGTTCTCCTTTGTGAACAAAGCCGACTGGCAGCTCGTAGTGTTTAGGACTCCAGCATGAGTCTGAAATGCTTGCTGCCAGGACTGGTAGGGAGACCCCTAGTGGTCATTTCTTCAAAGTGGAAAATTAAATAGAAAGAAGCATATTTTTTTTAATAACATGCAATTGTGAAGTTATGCTGCATACATTAATCTATAATATATCAAAAGTTTTTTTGATGAGAGGTACCCTTTAAGGAGCTGTCTGCTTACAGCTCTATTCACTGTGTATGTGGTGGCAAGCAGCTTATCGGTGAGGTGGAGGGTGTTGGACCCCCCCCCCCCCCAACCAAGTCCCGCCCCCCCCCCTCCCCAGCCCCCCATCAATACCTGAGGATAGGCCACCAATGGAAAAGTCTTAGAAAAAAATCTTTAAAAACAATAATTTAATATCTTTACATGAGCCATTCAGAATGCCACTCGAGATCAGGAGGGACATTTTCCTTTATAGTGCATATTGTTCTATGAAAAATAGGACTAACAGTGTCCAGGATGTGCTCTATAAAACTTAACTTTTAATGTCAAATTAAAGATATTAACAAGTGTCTAATATTGTGAAAAAGTATGATTATCTCGGTCTAATAAGAGACATTAACAAGGTGTGTCCGGGACTCTGCAGGGCCCAGCCAGTCCCGAGTCACCTCTCACTAGAGGGTGCAGTTTAGTTGCACACCTATAGAGTAAGTAATCAAATAACCCAACGCGTTTCTGCTCGCCAGTATATAGCGGGCGTCCTCAGGGGGTATAGACAAAAGAAGAAATCAATGACCGAGAGGATATGATATGTAAATTCCGTCATTCATATCCAACAACTGTTAAGAGAAAGGTACATCTCTATATATGCAGAATAAAGGAGTCAATTAAATATGCAATGACATCCATAGCATAAAATATAAATAAGTATAGTGACCCAGGAACCTGGAAAAATTTTTTTATATAAACTCTATCCCTAATAAAACCTGCAAAAATTAATGTATGCAAGGTATTTATTCCTGTGGGGAAGAAAAGAGCTATCCCTGGAGTCACTTATGCATACATAGATATAATGCAGTCGGCATAAACCGGGTCCACCTATAAGAGAAAGAGAGACCATTTTGAGGGAACGGACCTGAAAAGAAAGCCCCACACTATACACAGATAGTGTATCATTACTCACGGTTAGCCGAACTGTGAACTGTATGCAGGCGCAGTCCCGCTGTCAGCGGGAGCCGGAATTGTCCGGCCGCTCTCTCCTCGTGTGGGGAGCGAAGGCGTCTGACGTCATATCCGTCGGCTATTCTGCTTATATGCAGTGCGGCGCGCACCGCCCCTGTGACGCCAGAAAAGGGGGCGTGCGATCGCATGTAAACAAAGACATGCCGCGCTGTCAATGTCAAGTAGCAGATGCCGATGTCTGTGGGCGTTTTAATTAAGCAGTAAAAGAACAGGTAAGGAATGGAGGAGTTCAATTATTCTGAATACAGACTAAAGATGGCGAGAAACCGAGGCATAGCTGACTGTCACTCATATGTAGCTGTCATTGTCGCAATTGACAGAAATGGTCAATATGCAAATAAACCTGGTGTAGGGACAATGCTATCAAAGATGCATTGTTCTGATCCAAGATTGGTGTATCTATGGTCATCCCACAATCGGGGTATTAGAATCAATTGTATTGTATATAAAGACCAAAACCCCTTAGTGGGGCTATAATTAGTGAATATATATACAGAAGGTGAAAAAGAGGCAAGAATCCAGACCACACCACGGTAAGTGGTAATACTATTGTTGGTTGTAGGTAACCCTCAAAAAAAGGGTGGGTGAGGGTAACGTAAGTTGGCTGTGGAAGGGGTAGGAGGGGGGGGGGGGGCGATCCTAACTGTCTATAGGGAGGGAGTGGGGATAGCGGGGCCCTAGGGATCCTGAACTCGCCCTAGTAGGCCCTGTAATCAGTCCCTAAACCTAGGCGGGGTGGCCGCCCTAAAAAGGGCGGTCCCGCACAGGAACCTCCTAGACTCAAACTATAAGGCCCTTTGGATAAAAGGGTTCGGGTGATAGTTATCTCCTGTCCGACCAGCTACGGTCGTCCCTAACTGCCTGGAGTACACCCGTGGGGAGAAAGTGTAAACTATAAAAAACATGCAAAATGGAGCTGCTCATTTAGACCTCTGGGAGATAACGAATCTAGATGGTATATCCACCTGCATTCTTTTTGTAGGATCAACCTGTCCAGGTTGCCTCCACGTACAGAGGGAGTTACTTTTTCGATTGCTGTAAATTTAATCTGGCTCAGGTCTCCTCTATGTACTTCTATGATATGTGTTGCCACAGGGGTGTCTCGTGCATTGCGTATATCGCCCACATGTTCCAAAATTCTTTTTTTGAAAGGGCGAATGGTCTTGCCTACGTAGAGGAGCGGGCAGGTACATACAGCTACATAGATGACACCTGTAGAGGAGCAATTCATAAATTGTTTGATTTTGATCGAAGACTGTGGGACTGTGGTACTTTTCAGGACATATTGGCATGCCCGACAATGTCCGCATTGGAAACACCCCTGTGGAGGTTTAGAACTATTAAGCCAAGTATGTACCTGAGTGTCATTAGTGGAAAGATGGCTATGTACCAAAAGGTCTCCCAAACTTTTACCTCGTCTATAAGTTATCTGAGGTTTAATGCCTACTAGGTCAAGGAGATCAGTGTCCATTCTTAGAATTTCCCAATGACGGGAGATAATCTCCCGTATTGGAGCAGCCATTTTATCAAAAGTTCCAATTATTCTCGCTTGGTGCGAGTGATTGGATTCTCTTGTTTTTGGAGTAAGTAGTTCCGTGCGTGGTCTGGATGCTGCCTCTCTGTATGCCTGTTTGATAATGTATTGTGGATAGCCTCTATCTCTGAATCTTGTGATCATATCTTGGGCCTCCACCTGAAAGTCCTGGGTTCTCGAACAGTTCCTCCTGAGGCGGAAGAACTGCCCCTTGGGGATCCCCCTTTTAAGGGGGCCCGGGTGGCAGCTCTCCCACCTCAAGAGGCTGTTAGTAGATGTCTTTTTGCGAAAAATTGTACTCTGCAAGGTATGGTCACTATCAATGAATATCTTGATGTCCAGGAATGCCAATTCTTTATCCTGAATCTCATGAGTAAAGAGCAGTCCCAGACCGTTTTGATTAAGAGATTGTATTAATCGAGAAAAATCATCTCTAGTCCCGTTCCACAGAACAAACACGTCATCAATATACCTCAGCCAAATTATGGCTAGGTCACTAAAATGTTCCCGCTCATCGCAAAACAAAGTGGTCGCCTCCCACCAGCCCAGGGTGAGGTTCGCGTAGCTGGGGGCACAGGGGCTCCCCATCGCGGTGCCCCTGAGCTGGTGGAAGAAGCGACCTTGAAACAAAAAGTAATTTCTTGTAAGAGTGAAATGTAACAACTGAAGTATTAACTGGTTATGCTCTTGGAACTGGGATCCCCGTGTACTGAGATAGTATTCAACCGCATGTAGGCCCACTGTGTGGCGGATGGACGAGTATAAGGCCTCGACATCTACGCTAGCCATCAGAGTATTATTGTTGACAGTGATCCCCTCAATGCGTTTCAGCAAATCCATCGTATCCCTCAAGTGTGAGGGTAAGCTGAATACGAATTGCCGAAGAACCTTGTCAATATAGATCCCCACGTTTTGCGTGACACTTCCCACGCCTGACACTATAGGACGGCCTTTAAGTGGTAACAGGCCTTTGTGAATTTTGGGAAGGGCGTAAAACGTGGGGATCGTGGGAGTGGTAGGTGATAGATATTCAAATTCTTTTTTGTCTATGAGACGCTTGTCAAGGGCTATTTTGAGGATCACATTAAGTTCTCTACAGTAGGCTGACGTCGGATTAGAGGGGAGGATCTCGTAGGTGTCTTTGTCATCTAAAAGTCTTTTGGCCATCCGTACATATTTGGATTTGTCCATAAGGACGATATTACCGCCCTTATCAGATGCTTTTATGATGAGTTTATCATTATGCTGGAGTTCAGACAGGGCTCGTCTCTCCATGAATGAGAGGTTGTCCCTGTATCCCCTCGTCATGGGAACTGTTCTGAGGTCCCTCAGAACTAATTCCAAGAATACATCTATACATGACGTATCGGATACAGGGGGAAACAGTTTGCTTTTAGGCCTAAGGTCCGTAAAGGGTCCCTCACCTTCTATTCGCTCGCCCTCATCCATTAGTCCAACTAATTGTCTGGCGACTGCAAGTTCATCCTCAGTCAAACCCTGATCTATACACGCTCTTTTGTCTTTCATTTTAAAGAACTTGTGCCATTTTAATTTTCTGGCAAATAGATGTAGATCTTTTGTCCATTCAAAAGGGTCATGGTTGACTGAGGGAACAAATGAGAGGCCCTTTAGAAGGACTTTCGTCTGAAATTCAGAGATGGAGACACTAGATAGATTAATAACTTGGGTTTGTACAGAATTGGTTAGTGTCGGTATTGAGGTCTGCGAGGTGGAGGTTCGCGAAGCTGATACGGATCTCTCTGATTGTTCCCTAAAAAAGGAGAGGGTGCAGAGGATGATTGTTGAGTAGAGCCACATGGTGGAGTGTGGTGAGGGTATGAGCCCCTGGGATCTGATGGTGTATAATTATTATAGGCTCCCCTGGACTCTCCTCTCCCCCTTCCTCTCTTGTTCCTCCCAGTACCTCTATAAGGGCCTTTTTTACGAGATTGTGATCCCCCCTCCGATTGATCTGTGTCAGAAGAAGTAAGGTCAGTTTCTGTGTCTCTTGATTGGGTATTTTTCTCCAACACACTGTATACCCTATTTTCTTTGAAGTCAGCCAGATCTCGGATAAATTGGGTGTGCTTACGTTGTTTGATCAGATATTGATATTTCTCTATTTGGGACTGTAATTGTGATTCTTTATTAGCAAAATCAGGGTCTGTTTTAAATCTTAACACCACTTCTTTTTGTTCTTGTAGTTTGTTAGTTAATTGTTCTAAATTAAGTTTCTCTGCTTCCAAGAGGATAGTCATAAATCGTAGGGAAGAGGCTGTCGCCTCTGCCTCCCATTTATTTAAAACTGCAGGAGTTCTAAGACGTCTTGAGGGCAAAATTGGTACCCTCAATCCTCTAGGAACTATGTTATTCTTCAGGTAGCTTTCGAAACCTTGAATCTCCCAAAAGGAGGTAAGATGTTGTTTATAAAGGTTCGTAAGTTCTCTGAATGCAGATCGTATGGACGGTGTATATTTGGGTTGTGTGAAGTTGTTCTCTGAAAAGACGTCTCTAGCCTCTGTTACCCAGCCATTAGTATCCAAAACGGTATTGATAAAACCTGCCATTTATAAATATTCAGAAAAATACAAAAAAACGTAGAACATTAGGGGGGATCTACGCGGTGCCCCTAGTATCAGTTATTCCATCCAGCATAAATAATTCCACAGCCAACTTACGTTACCCTCACCCACCCTTTTTTTGAGGGTTACCTACAACCAACAATAGTATTACCACTTACCGTGGTGTGGTCTGGATTCTTGCCTCTTTTTCACCTTCTGTATATATATTCACTAATTATAGCCCCACTAAGGGGTTTTGGTCTTTATATACAATACAATTGATTCTAATACCCCGATTGTGGGATGACCATAGATACACCAATCTTGGATCAGAACAATGCATCTTTGATAGCATTGTCCCTACACCAGGTTTATTTGCATATTGACCATTTCTGTCAATTGCGACAATGACAGCTACATATGAGTGACAGTCAGCTATGCCTCGGTTTCTCGCCATCTTTAGTCTGTATTCAGAATAATTGAACTCCTCCATTCCTTACCTGTTCTTTTACTGCTTAATTAAAACGCCCACAGACATCGGCATCTGCTACTTGACATTGACAGCGCGGCATGTCTTTGTTTACATGCGATCGCACGCCCCCTTTTCTGGCGTCACAGGGGCGGTGCGCGCCGCACTGCATATAAGCAGAATAGCCGACGGATATGACGTCAGACGCCTTCGCTCCCCACACGAGGAGAGAGCGGCCGGACAATTCCGGCTCCCGCTGACAGCGGGACTGCGCCTGCATACAGTTCACAGTTCGGCTAACCGTGAGTAATGATACACTATCTGTGTATAGTGTGGGCCTTTCTTTTCAGGTCCGTTCCCTCAAAATGGTCTCTCTTTCTCTTATAGGTGGACCCGGTTTATGCCGACTGCATTATATCTATGTATGCATAAGTGACTCCAGGGATAGCTCTTTTCTTCCCCACAGGAATAAATACCTTGCATACATTAATTTTTGCAGGTTTTATTAGGGATAGAGTTTATATAAAAAAATTTTTCCAGGTTCCTGGGTCACTATACTTATTTATATTTTATGCTATGGATGTCATTGCATATTTAATTGACTCCTTTATTCTGCATATATAGAGATGTACCTTTCTCTTAACAGTTGTTGGATATGAATGACGGAATTTACATATCATATCCTCTCGGTCATTGATTTCTTCTTTTGTCTATACCCCCTGAGGACGCCCGCTATATACTGGCGAGCAGAAACGCGTTGGGTTATTTGATTACTTACTCTATAGGTGTGCAACTAAACTGCACCCTCTAGTGAGAGGTGACTCGGGACTGGCTGGGCCCTGCAGAGTCCCGGACACACCTTGTTAATGTCTCTTATTAGACCGAGATAATCATACTTTTTCACAATATTAGACACTTGTTAATATCTTTAATTTGACATTAAAAGTTAAGTTTTATAGAGCACATCCTGGACACTGTTAGTCCTATTTTTCATATTATTTATGCTGGATGGAATAACTGATACTAGGGGCACCGCGTAGATCCCCCCTAATGTTCTACGTTTTTTTGTATTTTTCTGCATATTGTTCTATGACTGGAGGTTCTCTTCCCTTACTCTGAATCAAACATGGGGAAACAAGGTTCTAACGGTACCCACAATCTTTGGTGGAACGTGATGGACATATTTCTTTTCTTCAATCATGCTATGTAGCAATTTACATTAAATGTAGGTTCGTTTCTGTTTATTTGTTGACATAAAGAAGGTTACAAATGTTAAATAGTTCAGTCCTATTGTAGAAGCATCCGAAATGTGGATTAAAGTGCTGAGAGGCTACTCTTGCTTTTGGTCTCCTCAGGAATATCTTCTTGATGGAACTGCTCACTAAATTCTAAACCAAGATACTCCTCCCAGTTTTCTGGTACGATGACCAACACTGTTCCAATACCAATAGCCAATATCCCCATCAACTTTCCAGTAGAAGGAACTTCCCATCGGTGATCCACAGCTGAGAAGGCAAAGAAATAATAGTGTACAGGATCTGTAATGTGAACAAAACCTAACAAGTAACAAGATACAGGAAGTTGGAGAAACTGTTGCAAATAAGAGGTAAATAGATGCCGCTGGTTGCCCGTTTTATTTGATAACCTTTGATCCTTTTAAAGAGTACCCGTAACTAGTGTTGCTCGCGAATATTCGCAATTCGAATATTAATCGCGAATATCGCATATTCGCGAATTCGCGAATTTCGCGAATATAGCGCTATATATTCGTAATTACGAATATTCGTTTTTTTTTTTGTTTTTTTTCTTCACAGTACACATCACAGTGATCATCCCTCTCTGCTTCCAGCTTGTGTGGTGTAAAGAAGGCTGTAATACTACTGTGTGAGACTGGCGTGCGAAAATTAGCATATGCTAATTTTCGCGTATGCTAATTTTGAATGTGCTAATTTTCACATATGTTAATTTTCGCATACGCGAAGTTTCGCATATGCGAAAATAAAACGAGAATATAACGAATATGCGAATATTCGCGAATATATGACGAATATTCGTCCATATATTCGCGAATATTCGCGAATTCGAATATGGCCTATGCCGCTCAACACTACCTGTAACCAAATAAACTGTTCTACACTACCTCAGGCTATGTTCCCTAACTACTCCTAACACTCCTCCCACCCTTAAAAAAAAATTTCAGAGCTTTAGAAAGCTGTGTATCATTCCTTTATTCCTGCTCACATAGTGCAAACTCCCAGCAGAAAAAAAGTGGGTGTTTCCCAGCAGGCATGACATCACTGAAGCCTGCTGGGGGACCACTTCCACCCTCACATGGTTGCAGTGCTGTGATGAATAGAAGACCTCAGGCTTTATGCATGTTTCTTTTTGCAGCTTTCAGTGAGGCTCTGTGCATGTTTCAGTCAGGCTCTTTGCAGCTTTCTGTGAGGCTCTGTGGAGCTGTCAATCAAGCTCCATGCAGAGAAACACTTCCTGAATTTGGTCTGCTGCCAGGCCGGGAGAAGACCAAACTCACTGTAATAATTGTGGCAGGGAACAGAACAGAGCAGCCTAGTGGCCATTTTTTCTATTACATTTTAAACACATTTATGTTGATAATTTTAAAAGCGAGTGAATGGGAAAGTGTCTGCTAATTACACAAGGAACACTATATTAAAAGTTTTATTTGGTGACAGGTACTCGTTAAAGTAGTAATATAGAACATGGAGAAATTACTCTTGCAATTCAAGGCTTCTTCTTTCATTTTTATTAAAGAGCATATAAACTTTACATCAGCTCCACATCAGAAATCCAAGAATACTCACACGAGTGCTCAGGTCCTTCATCCTGACATAATGATGTATATAATGTCCCGAGGGCCCAGTCTAGCTTCTGCATGAATGAAACTTGGTGTTTAGGCATGCTCTGCAATGTTTTGGGGGGGCACCCCCTTTCTCTCTGAATATTTTGGGGGTGGGGTGCGATTCAGATCTCTTTTGGTCAGCTCCCTTCTGGAAAGCAGACTGAATGTGAGGTGATGATGATGCATAGATTATTGTATGCATACCCCATTGTATGCATTTAAGATCTTATTTTGAACCATACAGTTAAAAAATGAGCCGAACAGAGTCACCAGCTTACTCCGTCCAGCTCATTAAAGTTAATGTTGTACAGCGCGGGTCCGGCGGGGATATGGCAATGGCCAGTTTTGAAATTCCCAATGCCGGATCCAGCTGCCATATACCCTAAACGTGGTGTTAATGCACCTGTCATGTCCAACTGTGGGTACAGGGAGAGTGAGCCCTAAGCTGTACCTAATAACACTCTCTCAGCCTACTTGCCCATCCACTCTAAATGGCAGATCGACAACCAAGTTGCCGGTCCCTACCTGCACTAAAGTGCAGTGGGCATAAAAAACAAAGAATAATATACATAGTCGGTCACAGGCTAGAAACATAATGGGAAAACCACCAAACAAGCAAATATACCAGACAGAATGTAAACATACAAACAGGGCAAAATATAGTGTACTATGAAACAGTTCAGAAACCGGACTCCAGATAAACGGCAAATATGAATAAGTGAACTAGACAAAGTATAGAATGAGTAAACAGCAGAAACCAGGACATGCAGGGGATGAACAGAAGAACTGAATGTAAAACACTAAACTGATCAGGAACATAGAACACTGTTCACACTGGAAACATACAAAGAACAAACTAGACTCCCCACTCCAATCATGGAGGGACAACAATATTAACTCCAGATAGACTTCTAGCCAGCGGGCACAATCCATCATGTGATCAGTATACTGGCCTAGAAGGAAATAGAAATATAATACACAGAACACTAGACTGAAAAACTGAACAGACCCCACAAAACCAAATTTCACAACATGAAGGAACACAGGTCAGGATACTAGACAGGATATATTTCAAGATACAAGATAGGATATATTCAAACTTGAACTCACAGTGTGAACACAGACTAAGTTACAAGGCACAAGCAGAACGGACATTCAATAATCCTAAAAGCAGACAATTGTACTTCAGACTAAAATCTACAATAAGCAAGACTATTAACCATGGTTAAAAATTCAGAAATATCACTATATAAACACAAGGTGCATGATTAAGCAGACAGAGTAGCACTATATCTAAGTTGCATGATAAAACATAGTCAAAGTAGTTAAATCACTAGCAACCAGAGTGGAGCAGAGCTAGGGTTTTAAAGCCACACCCAAGCTGCAATTGGATGAGAACATTAACTCTTCCAAGGCTAGGAAGAATTCACACAGAAACTGCTCAGACATAAAAAATATATATATATATATATATATATATATATATATATATATATATCTGAACAGAGCCAAAGACAGAAAAACACAAAAACAGACATTACAGCACCCTAAGCAAGAGAGCCGGCTCACAAGGATAACATTGTTTATTAAAATGCAATAAGGAACATGAAGCAATAATGTATTTGAATGACTGATAATGTGAGTGATAATATACTTTAATAAAACCTCACAAGCTATGCTAATTTACTATGCCAGCAGTATGTATATCCCTTTATACTGGTCCCAACAGGATTATCAATCAATATAAAATAACTATTATTGTGTTTCTACAGTATTTGATTGCTACTGAAGAAGAAGCTGTTATTACTCAGTAATAATACAAAACTAAACCTGAGCATGCATTTTTTTTGTCTAGACAGAAGGTGGGCCCCTCAAAATCACTTCCAATGATGGTCATGCATACCTCCAATTCGGAGCTGCTGATAGTCCCAACTAGACGCTTACCCTAATTAGAGTTATATTGTGGACTGCTATTTAAACAATTTGTTATACATGTATTATATAGGTCTTGTTTAAAGTGTTCCTATCATTTGGCATAAAATTTACTAAAAGTCTCATGTCAGTGTACTTATATGCCCTAAGACCTGTAAGCAGAATAATATGCATGATTTTACCTGGAAAATACCTTTGCGCCAACACTGTGCTCAGTGGTTTTGCAGGCGAGTTGAAACCTGGGGGCATTTCAAAGTGCATGATATGGTGCAAATGCACAAGACAAAACTCAATTTTGTCACCACACAAACAGTTTTACATATGCAAAACTTTTTACCCATAGTGCATGCTTTTTATATAACTGTAATACAGCCATCACCACCTCTATATGGTGCAGATACACAAGAAAAAAAAGTTCATAAAATGACCACGAAGAAATCATTTTGCATATAAATAATAATTTAGGGCAAGATTTATCAAAACCTGTCCAGAGGAAAAGTTGTCCAGTTGCCCATAGCAACCAATCAGATCGCCTCTTTCATTTTTCACAGGCCTCTTTAAAAATGAAAGAAGCGAGCTGATTGGTTGCTATGGGCAACTGCACCACTCTTTCTTTGCACAGGTTTTGATAAATCTCTCCCTTAGTACTTTGTACTGCTTGTCAGAGTGCATAAAATGCTCCTCATCTGAAGAGGCTGCAAGCTGTCTGGATCTTAAGATGTTCTCCTCACACAGTTGAAAGCTGGCTGATACACCGCACTAAGGCACGGGAGCGAGCAGAGGAGAGAACCACACCCCCACTCCCCCTCACCTCCGAATTTTGGTCCTTTTTGGTAGTAGTGAGGACCAAAGAGCCTTGGATACCAGGGTTCATTTTCAAAATGAAAGAAACAGAGATTCCTAGTGGCTGTTTTTAAACATTAATTTCATATCTTATGCAAAAAAAAATTTTTAATGTAGTGCATTAGGAAAAAGCTTATTTTTATTTTATTTTATTTTTTTAGCTTAGTTGTTTATAATGATAAAATAACTTGAATTATGAATTATACTAGAGACATAATTATAGAAGGGTCCTGTGAGGGGCTCATTGCTACCTTAAAGTGTACCTAACAAAAAGATAGACAACGCTCTGTAGTGTATTAACGTTGGTAACTGGATAAGAGATAGTATAGTGTTGATTATCATAAGGAGTTACACTCAACCAACTGTAACTATGGGAAACCGCCAAGGTAGGTATGCCTGCAGCCACTCCATGTCCAATATGATATATGTAAAAGAAGTACCTCCAACAGGGGGACGGGATTAAGGCGCTGGACAAGCCGTGTCGAAAGATCCAAAAGTTTATTCACCCATGCCTGATGAAACAGCTTTGCTGAGAAACGCGTTGCATGATGGGTGAATAAACTTTTGGATCTTTCTACACGGCTTGTCCAGCGCCTTAATCCTGATGAAACAGCTTTGCTGAGAAACGCGTTGCATGATGGGTGAATAAACTTTTGGATCTTTCTACACGGCTTGTCTAGCGCCTCAATCCCGTCCCCCTGTTGGAGGTACTTCTTCTACATTAAAGTGTACCTGTCCTTAAAGAAATTTAAAAACCTACATGGTTTAGTGCTCTCACTGCTGTCATTGAGCCCCTTAGATTCCCCCTCCATGCTGCACAATTATTTGCCAAACTCTCCATTTTAGCTGACCAGAGCTGAGCTGTTTGCCAGCAGTACACACATAGGTACTTCCTCCCAGATCTGTTACAAAAATGTCTATGGCTGTCTTACTGAGTTGAATGGAACCATTCCAATGTCTATATTTTTTTTTATTTTTATTGATAGACATTTCTCCAACCAAGGGCAGCAGCGAGAGAATGCACTGGTCTACAACATGTTATTACAGTTTACAGAGAATACATTGTTTACCTGTTATAACTGCCACGCTCAGAAAGATACCAAGAGACACTCCAGATGTGGGAAAGAACTGAACTCCTATTTTCTCCATGAATTGAAATACTGAGGATACACAAGAAATTAACACTTACAGCCAGTAGCTCTTGAGTCAACTAAATCGCTACAAACTTATTTTGTCATTAGTAAAAACTTTCGACATGATGGCCACATGTCAACAGTTTTGATCCCACTGTGTCTCACTTCTTAGAGACTCAAGTTTGTTTTTACTGACCAAAACTCATAATCCCTATGGGGTGCAGTATAGTCATTTCTTAAAAAAAGGCATCGGTAACACATTTAAAGTAGTACTCCGCTGCTCAGCGTTTGGAACAAACTGTTCCGAACGCTGGAGCCGGGAGTTTGTGATGTCATAGCCCCCTCATGATGTCACGCTCCGTTCCCTCAATGCACATCTATAGGAAGGGGCGTGGCGGCTGTGGGGGCTATGACGACACAAGCTCCCGGCGCCGGCTCCAGCGTTCGGAACAGTTTGTTCCAAACGCTGAGCAGCGGAGTACCCCTTTAAGTGAGACTTGCTCAAGGGGAGTTTTTCGCTCACAGTGTTTTTTTTGGGAAAAAATTTAAGCAGTCAGACCTGAGGCTGTGAATGCCAGACACAGGGCTTCAGCCCCTTTAGCCCCCCCTTAAGCGACATCCCTTTTTATGACCCTATGAAGTTTATGGCAGCACACTCTACTCTTTGGCCGGTCACCTTATGTGACCTTTTCCCTCCATAGGGTATGCAGTAAAAAGGTTGGGTTTGAGTGACTGTCAGGGAGTGAGGCATGCAGCACACTTCCCCTGGCAGTAACCTGTAATCGCAGCAGGTCTCAGGAGTGGGACTAGGTGCAAACTAAATTTTTGACATGTCAGGACAACGAGTCAAAAATGTATTCAAATGACAATGACACTTTTACCTTTGAATAAATGAAGTTCACAGTCATAGATTTCTGCTGATGTTATGCTGAGTATCTAAATGTATTCAAAGAATAAATGATAAAAGTGGTGTAGGTCATAGAAGTAGGTTAATGGTTTTTGCTGATGTAACTGAAACTGAACAGATGTAAGTGTCTCGGTATTATTACTGCACCAATTTAGATCAGCCCGAATGTCATACATGTATAGCTTATCCTTGTCACATTATTTCAGAATTAAAGGGGTATTCCAGGAAAAAACTTTTTTTATATATATCAACTGGCTCCGGAAAGTTAAACAGATTTGTAAATTACTTGTATTAAAAAATCTTAATCCTTCCAATAGTTATTAGCTTCTGAAATGTTCTGTCTAACTGCTCAATGATGATGTCACGTCCCAGGAGCTGTGCATGATGGGAGAATATCCCCATAGGAACTGCACAGCTCCCGGGATGTGAGTCATCAGAGAGCAGTTAGACAGAAAACAACAACTCAACTTCAGAAGCTAATAACTATTGGAAGGATTAAGATTTTTTAATAGAAGTAATTTACAAATCTGTTTAACTCTCCGGAGCCAGTTGATATATATATATAAAAAAGTTTTGGCCTGGAATACCCCTTTAACCCCTTAAGGACGCAAGACGTAAATGTACGTCCTGGTGAGGTGGTACTTAACGCACCAGGACGTACATTTACGTCCTTAGCATAACCGCGGGCATCGGAGCGATGCCCGTGTCATGCGCGGCTGATCCCGGCTGCTGATCGCAGCCAGGGACCCGCCGGCAATGGCCGACGCCCGCGATCTCGCGGGCGTCCGCCATTAACCCCTCAGGTGCCGGGATCAATACAGATCCCGGCATCTGCGGCAGTTCGCGATTTAAATGAACGATTGGATCGCCCGCAGCGCTGCTGCGGGGATCCGATCATTCATAACGCCGCACGGAGGTCCCCTCTCCTTCCTCCGTGCGGCTCCCGGCGTCTCCTGCTCTGGTCTGTGATCGAGCAGACCAGAGCAGGAGATGACCGATAATACTGATCTGTTCTATGTCCTATACATAGAACAGATCAGTATTAGCAATCATGGTATTGCTATGAATAGTCCCCTATGGGGACTATTCAAGTGTAAAAAAAAATGTTAAAAAATGTAAAAGTAAAAAAAAAGTGAAAAATCCCCTCTCCCAATGAAAAAGTAAAACGTCAGTTTTTTCCTATTTTACCCCCAAAAAGCGTAAAAAACATTTTTTATAGACATATTTGGTATCGCCACATGCGTAAATATCCGAACTATTAAAATAAAATGTTAATGATCCCGTACGGTGAACGGCGTGAACGAAAAAAAATAAAAAAAAGTCCAAAATTCCTACTTTTTTTATACATTTTATTTAAAAAAAATTATAAAAAATGTATTAAAAGTTTTTTATATGCAAATGTGGTATCAAAAAAAAGTACAGATCATGGCGCAAAAAATGAGCCCCCATACCGCCACTTATACGGAAAAATAAAAAAGTTAGAGGTTATCAAAATAAAGGGATTATAAACGTACTAATTTGGTTAAAAAGTTTGTGATTTTTTTTAAGCGCAACAATAATATAAAAGTATATAATAATGGGTATCATTTTAATCGTATTGACCCTCAGAATAAAGAACACATGTCATTTTTACCATAAATTGTACGGCATGAAAACAAAACCTTCCAAAATTAGCAAAATTGCATTTTTCGTTTTAATTTCCCCACAAAAATAGTGTTTTTTGGTTGCGCCATACATTTTATGATATAATGAGTGATGTCATTACAAAGGACAACTGGTCGCGCAAAAAACAAGCCCTCATACTAGTCTGTGGATGAAAATATAAAAGAGTTATGATTTTTAGAAGGCGAGGAGGAAAAAATGAAAACGTAAAAATTAAATTGTCTGAGTCCTTAAGGCCAAAATGGGCTGAGTCCTTAAGGGGTTAAGCACAACAAGGGCACAAAGTAAGATACACCACATGTACATGTGAACTTACAGAAGAAGAGGATTACTGTTACACTAAGGTATTCCATGGATGGAGCTGCTGATAGCTCAGGGACCTCGATCGGTTGCTGCAGATATATTAAAAGAGGAATCCACCACAGGAAAAGGCTGCTGCAGATGCTACACAGCCCCAGGAATATAGCCGATTCCTGACTGTTTAGTCTACCAATAAGAAGACGGAACAGAACCTGTGAATATTAGGAGAAAATATACAATAATCATTCATATAATTTATGATGCAGTCAAGAGTAAGTCTAAAACAGGCTGCTTAACGTTTCTCAAATCAGCTCAGCTTTGCCCTGTGTCTGCAAGACAAGCAATACAAGTCTATGGAGGGGGGAGAAGGAAGCTTCGCCTAGCAGATTTGGGAGAACTGTAAATTAGAGATGAAGCCTGTAGAGCAGAAATATGCTAAAAAATACCCTATACAAGTTATATATGCTCTATATATCTAATGAATGATAGTTAGACAATAAAATTGATGAGAGGGGCTATGTCTTTAGTTCCCTGGAGTACCCCTTTAAGAAAAAGAATGTCTGGCAGTAGTGTACAGTAAAATGATGCTTTGTTATTAAAGCCAATATTCAAGTAGACAGAGCAGGAACACCAACACGTTTCTGGTTAAAACAACCCTTAGTCATGGTTTCACAGTGTTAAGACCCGAAATATGTCGGTATTTATGTTATGTCTTTTTGAATATAGAATTGGATATTTAAAATAAAAAATAAAAATAAAAAAAAACAAGCATTCTTAAACTGCACAATTTGCTGATGGACATTTCTTTTCTTGATTCTACTACAACTGGATGCTCTTTTTCAAATCAGCTGGTGCCAGAGAGTTAAACAGATTTATAAATTACTTCTATTAAAAAAAACTTAATCATTCCAGTACTTATCAACTGCTCTATGCTCCAGAGAAAGTTCTTTTCTTTTTGAATTTCTTTTCTGTCTGACGACAGTTTTAGTGCCGTAATAAATCAATTATGAATTATGGTCATAAAAATTAATAATTATGAAATATTACTAATTACGAAAATGATTAAAAATCTCAAAATTATGACCTGGAGAATTGTAGACAAAGCCAATCAATACAATTCACATCTGAGTCCGACTATTTCCTCACATATCAACAAGTTCTTTTTATGACGGGACGACATTAACACTTAAGGATGTAGTTTTGCAATATACAATAATACACAGGTATTATAAAAGTATGCAGGTTTATTGGTTAAAAGATTATAAACATAAATGAGTAATAAACACAATGATATATGCAAATGAATATCAATTAAATATTAGTAAACAGTACAAGATTGTTAATTGACTACATAAAGTAGAACAATACATGTGAGTAGTAAGTAACTTGTCACAATAAACAAAAACTACTAGGTTAGGAATATCATACGAGAAAAAGGTTACATATCACTCTATCCAGAGGAACCTCATGATATTAACCCCTTAAGTAACGAGGGTTTTTCCGTTTTTGCATTTTCGTTTTTTCCTCCTTGCCTTTAAAAAATCATAACTCTTTCAATTTTGCACCTAAAAATCCATATGATGGCTTATTTTTTGCGCCACCAATTCTACTTTGTAATGACGTCAGTCATTTTGCCCAACAATCTACGGTGAAACGGAAAACAAAATCATTGTGAGACAAAATTGAAAAAAAAAAAGCTGTTTTGTAATTTTTGGGGGCTTCCGTTTCTACGTAGTACATTTTTCGTCAAAAATTACACCTTATCTTTATTCTGTAGGTCCATATGATTAAAATGATTCCCTACTTATATAGGTTTGATTTTGTCGTACTTATGAAAAAAATCATAACTACATGCAGGAAAATTTATACGTTTAAAAATGTCATCTTCTGACCCCTATAACTTTTATATTTTTGTGCATATGGGGCGGTATGAGGGCTCATTTTTTGCACCGTGATCTGAAGTTTTTAGCGGTACTATTTTGCATTGATAGGACTTATTGATCGCTTTTTATTCATTTTTTCATGATATAAAAAGTGACCAAAAATGCACTATTTTGGACTTTGGAATTTTTTTGCGCGTACGCCATTGACCGTGCAGTTTAATTAACAATATATTTTTATAATTCGGACATTTCCGCATGCGGCGATACCATATATATTTATTTTTATTTACACTGTGTTTTTTTTTCTTATGGGAAAAGGGGGGTGATTCAAACTTTTATTAGGGAAGGGGTTAAATGATCTTTATTCACTTTTTTTTTCACTTTTTTTTTTGCAGTGTTATAGCTCCCATAGGGACCTATAACACTGCACACACTGATCTATTACATTGATCACTGGTTTCTCATAGGAAACCAGTGATCGATGATTCTGTCGCTTGACTGCTCATGCCTGGATCACAGGCACTGAGCAGTCATTCGGCGATTGGACAGCGAGGAGGCAGGTAGGGACCCTCCTGCTGTCCTGTAAGCTGTTCGGGATGCCGCAATTTCGCCGTGGCTATCCCGAACAGCCCACTGAGCTAACCGGCATACTTTCACTTTCACTTCAGACGCGGCGTTCAACTTTGAACGCCGCGTCTAAAGGGTTAATAGCACGCGGCACCGCGATCAATGCCGTGCGCTATTAGCCACGGGTCTCGGCTGTTGTTAGGGGCCGGGCCTGACCCGCTATGACGCGGGACCACGCCGTGGCCCTGTGTTATAGATCGGGAGCAGACACATGACGTTCCAGTACGTCATGTGTCTTTAACGAGTTAAGATGGGCAATATCTAATCATAGATATCAATATGGAATACTAAATACACTCCGCCCCCTTCTAACCAACTACAAATCACATGACTCCAAGAATGAGCAAATCCATACGGATATAAATATGGAAGAATTATGATCTACTTCCACCCCATTCTGGACTATTTTTCGATACATGATCTTGGTAAGACTTTAAGACAATTAAATAGCCAGGATATATGATCTTGCTCTATATTTTAGGAGGAAGAACTTGAAGCAAGTTTCCTGTGTGGTGAAATATACTTATAACAGTTAGTTTGGCGAGTAGGAATTCTATCAATGTCTAAGCAATTATTTCATGCTTTGATAGATTATGAGTCCTGATTCTTCTGCAGGTAGAATGAAGTCTCACAATATCCTAAAACTATAATCTCAACATGGAGATAAGTAATTATTTTATTTAATTAATTTATTCGCCAATCTAAATTATATAATCCCATCCACATTATCCCAATTAGTCTTCATTAAATGGAATACCATTTTTGTGTCTCTTACCAAGTTTATGTAAGAACCTTCTTTCAGCTCTTAGGAACACTGAACGGTCCATCTCATCGTCAGGGACAGCCATTGGTCTGGTACTGTGTGATCAGTCTGACTGCTGGGATCTCACATGGCTTTCATGGCTTCCATCTTGTGGACCTCTTTTAGTGGAAGACCTCTTTGTCTTTGTCTGTCCTTTTCAGCCTACAGTCTACAGTTCAGAGAGTCTACTGTCCCCTAACATCTGGTTTACCAGACTTTTTAATTAATTAGACACACCCTCCTAAATTGGAATTCCCCAATGAATGTAGGTTGGGCGTGTACATATGGTAATGACTATGGCATCACTTTAATACCCAGAATGCCTTTCCTGTTGGTGTAATGTCACCTACCCATCCACTAGGGGCTGCTATTGCATAAGCAATTAGCATAATTACCATTAAGGGTTAACTGTCCAATGTTGGTTTCAAGCCCACATTCCACACTTGACATATGGAGCACTATAATTCAATAAGTGTGACACATAAGTAATCAAACCATGGTTTCTCCAGACAACTTGGACCCCACAAGACATCCTCAACACTATCAAATGTATGGGAAAGATAAGAAATACAATGGATGATTCTCCAACACAGATGTGTGAATGCCTATGTGTCCAGTCAAATGGGTAATTACCTGTTAGTTACAATAACATTCACAAGACTGGCAAACTTGCCCTTAACAAAGACTCATCTTCACAGTCTACACTTGAGACCTTTCCTTATCTAAACATTGGGTGAATTGTATTAGTGTCATCTAGAGAGAGTAACTAGACCTTATCAGTCTTCTCTAAACAGCCATAAATAATCTAAGTAGACAAGAAGCATTCTCTCAGGCTGGCACTTGAATAGGAGAACTTAGAATACATTTTGGTCTATTAAGAACATACACAAAATGGCTGACATCATGCTATTATGCTATGAAACATACTGATTCAATTTTGGGGCCTAATTAGCATGACACAGTGCTCTCTACTGACACCTCTGTCTATGTCAGAAACTGTCCAGAGTAGGAAAGGTTTGCTATGGGGATTTAATACTGCTCTGGACAGTTCCTGACATGAACAGAGGTATCAGCAGAGAGCACTGTGGTCAGACAGAAAATAAATTCAAAAAGAAAAGAACTTCCTGTGGAGCATACAGCAGCTGATAAGAACTGGAAGGATTAATATGTACCTGTCACCAAAAAAGCTGTATATCATACCTTTCTTCTTGCTTGCATAGTGCAATTTCCCAGCAGGAGAAAGTGGGCGTCTCCCAGCAGACATGATGTCACTGAAGCCTGCTGGGGGACCACTTCTGCCCTCGCATTGTTGCAGCATTGTGATGAATAGAAGTACTCAGGCTTTGTGCATGTTTCAGTATGCAGATTTCAGTGAGGCTCTCCTTCAGCTGTCAGTCTGTGCAGCTTTCTGTGATAATCTGTTGAGCTTTCACTTTCCGTACATCTGTCAATCAAGCTAATTGCAGAGAAACACTTCCTGAGTTTGGTCTCCTGCCAGGTTGGAAGGAGACCAAACTCACTCTATTAATTGTGGCAGGGAACAGAACAGAGCCACCTAGTGGCCGTTTTTTTATATTACATTTTAAACATATTTATGTTGATAATTTTAAAAGTAAGTGAATGGAAAAGTGTCTGCTAATTACACAAGGAACACTATATTAAAAGCTTTATTTGGTGCCAGGTACTCTTTAAGATTGTTTAATAGAAGTAATTTACAAATCAGTATAACTTTAAGCAGCAGTAGGTGCAGTTGTGGCAGTCAGTAGATCAGCTAGACTTCCAGTATTCACCATATTACTGTACCTCATTAAATGCAGTCACAACCGCTGCAGAGAGTGCCAGAATTTGGCCATTTTGTGCCTCCTCTTCAGGTCTTTCTGCATAGGACATCATCACCACCCCGGCCATACAACAAATCACAGCAACAACCTGCAAACCAAAATAGAGCTGGTGTCTTTACATTGTGTTAGATGTGAACCATCTACTTCAGATGTAAACATGGGATAGGTTCTAGGGACATCATATGGGAGGAAACTGATCACAATAAGTAAATATTTGTAATTACAATGCACTACTTACTCTGGTCCCCAAAAACTGATCCCTTAGTATGGTCCAGGAGAGGAGGTAACAGAAAGCCTTGTTGCAGGAATAAAGAGCAGCTGCTTCTGAAGTGCACAGGCTGCGTAATGCAAGAAAGTAGAGGGAGCGGGCAAGCAGAGACAAACTACAGATTGGAAGGATTCTTTTCATGACCAGCACAGCAGTCACGGAGTGAGGACCGAGTTTCCAGCTAGAAGAGTTGAAGATTAGATGGGCACGGTCAGATCTGAAAACTTTTTATATGTTGTTACTAATGAAAATTAAAGACATTTTGTATTATGGTTGTTAACATTTTTGGGGATATTTAATAAAGAAAACAGCTCCTTAAAATAGCACCACTAGGGGTCCACATGCCTACTGGGACACTAACCAGTCCTGCAGCAGCATCAGACTTGTCCATTAGTCATGGACAAGAGATGACACATGGACAAGGCTGTATGAGCAGACACACCAATCACCTCCCGCCACCACAAGGGAAGGACACACCCCCTCCCACCACACACCAATCACCTCCCACCACCACAAGGGAAGGACACCCCCCCACCACACACCAAACACCTCCTACCACCACAAGGGAAGGACACCCCCCTCCCACCACACACCAATCACCTCCCACCACCACAAGGGAAGGACACCCCCCTCCCACCACACACCAATCACCTCACACCACCACAAGGGAAGGACACCCCCCTCCCACCACACACCAATCACCTCCCACCACCACAGGGGAAGGGCACACCCCCTGAGAGGATTTCTAACACTGTGAGCTAATGAAAAAAGGGATTTTTATAATAAATATAGGTGATGGAGGCATAAAAATTACATGTATATGGTCAGGAATAGGAGTAACATATACATTTTTATTTTTTAGTGCCATCTGACAGGTTCGCTTTACAGACAGAAAAGAAAGACAGTTAATAAAATTAAATATCTAACGTGTTATAAGAATATATATATATATATATATATATATATATATATATATATATATTACATTTGTAAAGTCTTCAGACTTTTTCACGTATTTTAAATGATGTTATTATGTTACAGCCTTGTGCTTAAATCTAGTTTTCCCCACATAAGTATTCAGACCCTTTATTCAGTATTTATTTGAAGCCCCTTTGGCAGCGATTACAGCCCCCAATCTTCTTGGAGATAGTGCTACAAGGTTTTCCCACCCAAAATTGGGGTTTTTCTGCCATCGTTCTCTGCAGATCCTCTCAAGCTCAGTCAGGTGGGATAGGAACCGCCAGTTTCATTGGGTTCAAGTCAAGGACATTTACAAAGTCATCGCTAGGCCACTACTTTGTTGTCTTGGCTGTGTGCTTAGGGTCATTTGGGGAGGTTTATCAAAACCTGTCTAGAGGAAAAGTTGCTGAGTTGCCCATAGCAACCAATCAGATCGCTTCTTTCATTTTTGAAAAGGCCTCTGAAAAATGAAAGCAGCGATCTGATTGGTTGCTATGGGCAACTCAGCAACTTTTCCTCTGGACAGGTTTTGATAAATCTCCCCAATTGTCTTGTTGGAAGGTGAACCTTTGGCCCAGTCTGAGGTCCAGAGCGCTCTAGATCAGTACAGGCAGTTCTTTCTACCTTATGGCTTGGTTTTTGCCCTGATATGTAATGTAATCTGTGAGACCTTATACAGTTAGGGCTGTGTTTTTCCTTATTATTAGAGATGAGCGAACTTACAGTAAATTCGATTCGTCATGAACTTCTCGGCTCGGCAGTTGATGACTTATCCTGCGTAAATGAGTTCAGCCTTCAGGTGCTCCGGTGGGCTGGAAAAGGTGGATACAGTCCTAGGAAAGAGTCTCCTGAAAGCTGAACTAATTTATGCAGGAAAAGTCATCAACTGCCGAGCCGAGAAGTTCGTGACGAATCGAATTTACTGTAAGTTCGCTCATCTCTACTTATTATGTCCAAGTACCTGAATTGACCTCTGATGACTCCAATCAAGGAGCAGAAATATCTCAAAGATGAACAAGATATATAGGAGGCCCTAAAGCTAAATTTCAAGTGTAAAAAAAAAAAAAGGTCTGAATATTTATTTCCATGCATATTTTTAATTTTTAATAAAAAAAAAATTTGAAAATATTTTTAAAATTCAGTTTTTAGATTTATCATTATGAGGAAATATGCTGAAGAATGATGGGGATAATAGATTTATTTTTTGTTTAATCTTAGCACAAGGCCCCAACATAACAAAACGTGAGCAAATTGAAATGGTCTGAAAACTTTCTTAATGCTTTGTATATGTTTACACAAGACACCTAAGAAGATCAGTACAATAAGCTGAGATGATCCTATTCATTCTTAAAGGGGTTATCCAGTAATAGAAAAACAAAGCTAATTTCTTTCAAAAACAGCCCCATGTCTGTCCTCAGGTTGTGTGTGGTATTACAACTTGGCTCCCTTCACCTCACTGGTAATGAGCTGCAATACCATACACAACCTGAGGACAGGGGTGGCGCTGTTTTTTGAAGAAATTAGCTTTGTTTTTCAGTTACTGGAAACCAACCACTTAAAAAAATTATGATCTGATTGAATCATAATTTACAGAAATTAGAAATCATCAGGTGAAACTTTGGCACAGATTTGCTAAAACTGTCGAATTCTTAGGTCAGTGTTTCCCAACCGGTGTGCCTCCAGCTGTTGAAAAACTATAACTCCCAGAATGCCCACACAGCTGTTGTTTTGCAACAGCTGGAGGAACACTGGTTGGGAAAGAATGTCTGAACAGGCTGTCACTGGTAGTGGGAAGCAAATCAACGAGCGGGGGACAAGATGACATCACAGCGGGAGCTACGGGGGACCCGGGTGGGTGAGTATGCCTTTTTCAAGATTTCACATGGGTCCATGCAAAATATCAAATATTGTATATATTCGATGCACTTTATATATAAGGATGTGTTGTTTTTTTTTGTTTTTGTTTTTTTTTGTTTGTTTTTTTCATTTAAAGGGGAATTCCAGAGGAGAAAAAACTAATGTAATTCATCTTGTGACAGAAAGTTATACATAATTGTAAATTAATCCTTCCAGTACTTATCAGCTTCTGTATGCTCAACCAGAAGTTGTGTAGTTCTTTCTAGTCTTACCAAAATGCTCTCTGCTGACAACTCTGTCCATGTCAGGGACTGTCCAGAGCAGGAGAGATTTGCTATGGAGATTTTATCCTACTATGTACAGTTCCTGACGCGGATAGAGGTGTCAGCAGAGAGCACTGTAGTCAGATGGAAAAAAAACTACACAACTTCCACTGGAGCATACAGCAGCTGATAAGTACTGGAAGGATTAAGATTTTTATTTAAAAAAATCCTTTACAAATAAGTATCCCTTTTTGCCACCAGTTGATTTAAAAACATTTGTTTTACACCGCAGTACCCCGGTATTCCAGGAAAAAAAAAATTCTTATATCAACTGGCTCCAGAAAGTTAAACAGATTTGTAAATTACTTCTATTAAAAAATCTTAATCCTTTCAATAATTATCAGCTGCTGAAGTGTTGTTTTCTGTCTGGCAACAGTGCTCTCTGCTGACATCTCTGCTTGTCTCGGGAACTGCACAGAGTAAAAGTGGTTTGCTATGGGGATTTGCTTCTAAACTGGGCCGTTCCCGAGACACGTGTCATCAGAGAGCACTTGGATAGAAAATAACAACTCAACTTGAGCAGCTCATAAGTACTGAAAGGATTAAGATTTTTTATTAGAAGTAATTTACAGATCTGTTTAACTTTCTAGAGCCAGTTGATATATATATATATATATATATAAAAAGTTTTTATATATCAAGATTTACATGCTATAAGTACCGCTAAAAAAGGATTCTGCTATATGCCATCCATTTTCCATTGACTTACATAAAAAAAACGGACCATAATGTGTAGTTTTTTTGTCTTACCCAGCAGCATAGTTGACTACAAATTAAATGTACTATATAAAAATGGAATGTGAACGCATCCTAACCCCTTTAACCTCACATGAAATATTTGTAATTTGTTCATTTTCAGGCACCAGCGTAAGAGAAACACATAGCAGCGGTGGAGAGAGTCTACAGGCTGGCAAAGCACGTGAATCGGGCAAATGGATTGCAGCATCATTAAGGAAGATTAACAAAATTGGTGCTTTTTACTTTGAAGACAAGACGGCTTAGAACTGACCTAATTACAGTGTAAATACAGGAGGATACAAAGATCTTACCCAGGCTGTGGTGACAACGGGACGTCCATTGTGTCTAGAGGGAAAAATACGGCTTCTCCATGGCTATAGAAGGGCTCCCTTGGACTATGGAATTGTCTGTGTCTTGCTAAATATATAAATAAATAAATACTTCAATGGGAAATGGTTGTCTTGTTGGAATCTTCACAATCTATTTGTATTCTGTTACATAAAGGGGCACTCCAAAGAAACATTTTTTTTTTATTAACTGGTGCCAGAAAGTTATACAGATGTATTAATTACTTATATTTAAAAATCTTAATCCTTCCAGTATCTCTCAGCTGCTGTATGCTACAGAGGAAGTTTTGTAGTTCTTTCAAGTCTGACCCAAGTGCTCTCTGCTGACACCTCTGTCCATGTCAGGAACTGTCCAGAGTAGAAGCAAATCCCCATAGCAAAAGTCTACTTCTCCAAATATTTCCAGACACGGACAGAGGTGTCAGCAGAGAGCACTGTGGTCAGACGGAAAAGAACTACACAATTTCTTATTGAGCATACAGCTGCTGATAAGTACTGGAAGGATTAAGAATTTTACATAGAAGTAATTTACAAATCTGTATTCATAGCACCAAAGGATTTTAAAAATATATATTTTTTTCCTCCAGAGTTCCCCTTTAAGCTGGGTCTGTCACAGTTTACACTGCAAACATGCTTCATACAGCATCTATGTTTTATTTAAAAACACCTGATGAAGAGGCCGTTGAGCCGAGAAACGTGTTGCATTGTGGTCCAATAACCTTATCCTTCAGAAGTACTCTACCTCAGGCAGATCCTACAATCAGAGTGCTGATGTATATGAACAAAGCAATGCAATAGCATAGCATTGTTTAGTATAAGCAATATAATAATTGCTTATAAAAGTCCCCTAAAGAAACAAATATAATGTTTTTTTTTAAATGTTTTAACCCCTTTAACGACATAGGATGTAAATGTACATCCTGGTGCCCTGCTACTTAATGCACCAAGACATACATTTACGTCATATACATGAGGAGAGGACTGGAACTGCTATCAGCAGCCAGGGACCCGCCAGTAATGGAGGACAACAGCGATCACGCTGAGGTATGCCATTAATCCCGCAGTTAAGATGATCAATACTGAGCACGGCATCTGCGGCAATGCGGCACTTTGAATGGTTGATCGGATCACTTGCGGCACTGCTGGTTGATGAAGATCTCCTCAACTGTGTCTGTCTTCCCAGCAGACCAGAGAAGTAGATTGCCAATAACTCTAATTAATGCTATGCCTATGCATAACTCTAACCAGTATCTGCAATCTCAATATTTCAAAAAATAGCCCCTAGTGGAGACATAAAAAGTGCAACAAAAATAGTAAAAAAAAAAAAAAAAAGTTAAAAAATAATTGGTCCCTTTTTCCCATTTTACCCCAAAAAAACGTTAAAAAAAATTAAGAAACATATTTGGTATCGCCGCGTACATACAAATGATCGAGCTATCAAAATATAATGAAAGTGATCCTGTACGGTAAAAGGCTTAAACGTAAAAAAAAAAAAAAAGGCAAGAATTTCTGCTTTTTTGTCACATCATATTCCACACATTTTTTATAAAAAAAAATAATAAAAAGTCACATATATGCAAAGTGGTACTGATAAAACTACAGATCATGGCACAAAAAATTAGCTCTCATACAGCCCTGTATACTGAAATTTTTATTTAATTATAAGTGGTCAAAATACGGCAATTTTAAACATACCGTATTTATTGGGGTATACCACGCACCGGCCTATAACACGCACCCTCATTTTACCAAGGATATTTGGGTAAAAGTTTTTTACCCAAATATCCATGGTAAAATGAGGGTGCGTGTGTGCGCGTGTATACCCCGATACATCTCCAGGAAAGGCAGGGGGAGAGAGGCCGTCGCTGCCCGCTTCTCTCCCCCTGCCTTTCCTGGGGTCTAGAGCCCTGCTGCCGGCCCTTCTCTCCCCCTGGCTATCGGCGCCGCTGCCCGTTCTGTCCATCTGACTATCGGTACCGGCGCCCCACTGCCGGCGCCGATAGCCAGGGGGAGAGAAGCGGCGCCGACAGCCAGGGGGAGAGAAGGGGCAGCGGCACCCATTGCCGGCGCCGCTGCCCCGTTGCCTCCCCCCATCCCCGGTGGCATAATTACCTGGGTCGGGTCCGCGCTGCTGCCGGCCTCCGGTGTGCGTCCCCTGCGTCGTTGCTATGCACGGCGCGGCGCACTGACGTCATGCGCCGCGCCGTGCAGCGCATAGCAACGACGAAGGAGACGCACGCCGGAGGCCTGCAGCAGCGCGGACTCGACTCAGGTAATTATGCCACCGGGGATGGGGGGAGGCAATGGGTGCCGCTGCCCCTTCTCTCCCCCTGGCTATCGGCGCCGGTACCGATAGTCAGGGGGACAGAACGGGCAGCGGCGCCGATATCCAGGGGGTGAGAAGGGCCGGCAGCAGGGCTCTAGACCCCAGGGAAGGCAGGGGGAGAGAAGCGGGCAGCGACGGCCTCTCTCCCCCTGCCTTTCCTGGGGCGGTATCGGCGTATAACACGCACATAGACTTTAGGCTAAAAATTTTAGCCTAAAAAGTGCGTGTTATACGCCGATAAATACGGTACTTATTTGGTAAAAAAGTTATATTTTTTTTATAAAAGCAGTATAATAATAGAAAAGTATCTAACCACAAGTATGATTTTAATCGTATTGACCCACAAAATAAAGAAAACATGTTGTTTTACTGTAAAGTGTTCAACGTGAAAACTACATATAAGAAATATAAAAGAGTTATGATTTTTAGAATGTGAGGAGGAAAAAACTAAAATGCAAAAACAAAATTTCCTGTGTTCTTAAAGCCAAAATGGGCTGTGTCCTTAAAGGGGTACTCCGGTGGAAACCTTTTTTTTTTTTTTTTTTTTTAATCAACTGGTGCCAGAAAGTTAAACAGATTTGTAAATTAATTCTATTAAAAAAATCTCAATCCTTCCAGTACTTATTAGCTGCTGAATACTACAGAGGAAATTCTTTTCTTTTTGGAACAAAGTGCTCTCTGCTGACATCACAAGCACAGTGCTCTCTGCTGACACCTCTATCCATTTTAGGAACTGTCCAGAGCAGCATATGTTTTCTATGGGGATTTTCTCCTACTGTGGTGATGAAGTCAACAGAGAGCTCTGTGTTCCAAAAAGAAAAAAATTTCCTCTGTAGAATTCAGCAGCTAATAAGTACAGGAAGGATTAAGATTTTTTAATAGAAGTAAAAAAATGATGATTAAAATTTTTTTTTCCACATGAGTACCCCCAGCATTTTAAAAATTCCAACACCCCCTTTTCCCATTTTTCAATAAAAAAACAGGATTTGGTATCACCGTGTGCTTAATTGTCACAACTATTAAAACATAAGACTATTGATTCTGTGTTGTAAACAGCGTAAACAGTAAAATTAATAAATAAATAAATAAGAAAAAAAGGTGTAAAAAAGAGATAAAAATGTTGCATCTAAACACAACATAAGTTCCAGCAATAAAAACAACAGATCACAGCACAAAAAAATTATCCCCACATAGAAAAGAAAAAAAAATGTTATAGGGGTTAGAATAGGGCGATTTTAACTATACGTATTTTGTTAACAAAAAGTTGTTGTTTTTTTTAATTTATTTTTTATTTTTTTCAAAGTAAAGTTTTATTGTTTTTAGGGCGATTTTAACCATACGTATTTTGTTAACAAAAAGTTTTTTGTTTTTTTTCAAAGTAAAGTTTTATTGTTTTTAAGAAAAAGAACAATCGGTAAGTCAAGATGGTAACACATAGTAACAGGTATCATATAACAGAAAAGCCATGAAGAATAAGTTGTTGTTTTTTAAGTAAAAGTAGTAAAATTTGTACTGACATATAGTTTTATGGTAACGTGCACTGTGTAAAAATAAACCCCCCCAAAAAGTCGCAAAATTGCTTTTTTGGGGGGATTTTTTTTTGTATTTCACCACATTTGTTGAGAAAAGAAGATGTAACATTTCCAATGAAACAGATATACTGTATAACTAGTTAAAAGGTAAAATAACATGAGATGTAAATAAGTAAACTTTAAAAAAATGTACATGGATTTAACATAAAAGAAATATTATGAAATATAAAAAACAAAAACTTAGTACCTGTTTCTTTGTTCACCACGTCCACATGTAATAATGCACCACAAAATAGTGGCCAAGACTGATGTGACACTGCACAGCCAAGCCAAGAACACAGGGCTCCATCCATCCTCCACTGCGAATGAGGCAGTATGGGTACCACAACCCCACAAGGGGGCAGAGAGGACAGCTGAGAGTAGGAAACGTCCACAGCCACGCCACTGAATCGCTGGTTGTTCTGGAAAGTGAGAGACAATCAAACAACAAGCTTTAATGTGAAATGATATTGGATAAACCATAATACTAAGACAATGGCCCTGATTTACTATTGTAAACCCAACATGTTTTGTCGGGTTGTGCACCAGAATCTGCGCTACAATGTGTGCCAGAATTTAAAAAACACCACCAACTATCCATTTTACTGAGAAAACTCGAAAAGGGTGTGTGGCTACCGAAAAGGGGTTTGTTCCCGACATTTTCACTAAAAAACAACATATTTACTAAGGTTTCCACAGAAAATGTGGTGGATTTGAGCTGAGGAAAACCCTACAGATCAGAGCATGTGTAAAAAAAAAGTAAAATGGATAACGTGGAAAAGTAGGCAATTAAACCCACAAAGAAAACTCCACTCCACTCTTAGTAAATCAGGACTAGAGATGAGCGAACTTACAGTAAATTCGATTCGTCACAAACTTCTCGGCTTGGCAGTTGATGGCTTTTCCTGCGTAAATTAGTTCAGCCTTCAGGTGCTCCGGTGGGCTGGAAAAGGTGGATAGATTCCTAGGAAAGAGTCTCCTAGGACTGTATCCACCATTTCCAGCCCACCGGAGCACCTGAGAGCTGAACTAATTTATGCAGGAAAAGTCATCTACTGCCGAGCCGAGAAGTTCGTGACGAATCAAATTTACTGTAAGTTCGCTCATCTCTAATCAGAACAAATATACGATTCATGGTGGGACAAGCTGTGCCTAACTAGCTTGTCCCTTGACTGTTGAGCAGGTCAAAAGTTAATAAACCCCCGCTGTATGGGCTTGTCCCCCTCCACTAACTGTTTTCTGCCTAGTAACTAACTTGTTATCTCCTAGTAGTTGCTCGTCCTATCAGGGGTTTATTGTGCCCTCCCCCTGGTTTATATATCTGGGCGGCCCCCTCCCTTTCCTCAATTTGCCATCGACCCGGAGATTTGTTCTGTCTGCTGGTAGGACGGATATTGCTTCACAGATGCAAGCAAGAGTAGAGCAAGAGGGGGAGGGCTGGCTTGCTTGCTGAGCTTGCCTCCGGTTCTACTGTCAGCCCCGGCGTCTCACATGGGAGGAAGGCGGTCCTCTCATCAGTCTCGCCCTTCAGCGTGCCTTAGCCCCAGTGATTCGGCCCTGCCCACTCCCAGAGATAGGTCACATGGTGTGGCTTCTGGCTCTGCGTAGCCGCACTCACGTGCTTCCTATTTCCTTTCCTTTGCTCCTCACTTACCTCACGCTCCCCTGGTCTTCCTGCACCCCCCCCTCCCCTTACCTGCTACCTCTGCCCCCACTGCTACTGCGGCTGCTGCAGCTCCTCTTCCTCCTGTTTTTTCGGAGGCCTACAGGAGGAGCAGGGAGTGTAGCCATGTGAGCTCATGCTGCTCTTCCCCATCTAGGTCCAGGGTGGGACTTAGGCATGGTCGCCACCGCTCTTGCTCTGGATCTAGGAGGCGTTACAAAAGATCCTCCAGACCTTCCTGTGCGTCCGGACAGAGCAGGCGCTCCAGGACCTCCCTCTGGAGGTCTCCATCTTCCACTTCTGGGTCATCTAGTTCATCGGTTTCTTCAGATAATGGATCCCAGCGCAGTTCCAGGCGCCATTCCAGGAGGCGACTGAGTTCCCTCGGTCAGGCGGCTGCTAGTGCACCTCTGCCCCACGCTTCCAGCGGAGGTGATGCTCTGTTGCTCCTGTTCCTTCTATTCTGGGGCTTGGGGGGCCGGTGTGGGTTCTGCATTAGTTCAAGCCCTTAGGGCCCTGGCCAATCAGTTGTCCTCGATTGGCTCAGCGGTGCAGGCTAACCCCTCCCTCCCTTCCCCTAGGGCTAGTGAGCTTAAAGATGCTTTCTTTTGTGGAGTTAGCCCCCTGGGTTCTCACTTGTCTGATGAGGTTGAGCAGAAGATTTATGGGAATGGTTATGTTGATATTTGGTCCCTTGTTTCTGCGAATCAACATACGGGGACAAGGAGCGTAGGGCTTTGGGTGAGCGGTCTTTTGACCGTAAGCCCAAAGTGGCTAAGACTATGTCAAATTGGTTTCAGGCCTTCAGTGTTTTGGGCTGTGTGATGGGCAAGAAACACCCTGAATGTTGTGCTGAGCTTTTTATCAGGAAATGATTTGCTCATCCTACAAGTCTCACGGCAGTATCGCATGGTGGCAGTATGACGAAGAGTTCAGGCGGCGTCTGGCCCTTCAACCTGATATGGGATGGGGTGTTAAGGTTACTGATTTGTGGCTTCGTCTTATGTTGTCACCCAAGCTGCCGCCCTTTCAGCCCGGGGCCGCTGCAGCTGGACAAGGGTCTGGGCACAGCTCAGTGGCCGTGTGGCGCCCGGGGGCATGTTGGCTCTGCAATGAAGGACACTGACGCTTTTTTGGGCTGTTCAAGTACAAGCATGAGTGCTCCTCCTGCAGGGGTGCTCACGCTGCTGTCAAATGTCCACGCCCTTCCTCCAAGTTGCCCGGTAAACCCGCAGCCCCTAGTTACCAAAAGGACCCCCATGAGCGTAGCCGCAATGGGGCCTTGGCTCGACCTGTATCCTAATAAGGAGGCGGCTGGTCATTTGCGTTTTGGCTTTACTTTTGTTTTGTATTTTAATCCCCTTTTTGTTTGTTAGTTCTCCCCCTTTTGCCACTAATCTTAAATCGGCTAGGGAACATCCGGAGGTTCTTCGGGATAAATTGGTGGATGAGGTGTCTAAGGGCAGGATGGAGGTTCCTTTTCCGTTTCCTCCTTTCCCGAATCTCAGGGTTTCACCCTTAGGTTTGGTGCCTAAGAAGGAGGTGGGGAAGTTCTGTTTGATTCATCATCTGTCTTACCCTGTGAGTATTCCGGAAGAGGATTCTTCTTTTCAATACGTGTCATTTGAAAGAGCTGTGGATTTAGTTAGGAAAGCAGGCAAGGATGCCTTGTTGGCTAAATCTGATGTTGAGGCTGCTTTTGCCTCCTCCCTGTACACCCTGATTGTTATCATCTGTTGGGTTGTTTTTCTGATGGGGGTTATTTTTATCATGCATGCATCCTGATGGGCTGTTCCCTATCTTGCCAGTATTTTGAGCTATTAGGCTCCTTCCTTGAATGGGTGGTCAGGTATGAGACTGGTTCTTCGTCTGTGACGCATTATTTGGATAATTTTCTCTTTGTTGGTCCAGTGGATTCTGAACACTGCCGTTTTTTGCTTGATACTTTCTGTTTTTTTCATGGAGCGCTTTGGTGTCCCTTTGTCCAAGGACAAGATGGTGGGCCCTTGTACGGTGATGTCTTTTCTAGGCATTGAGATTGACACACTGGACATGGTCTTTTGCCTCCTTCTTGACAAAGTGGAGAGATTGTGATCATTGTTGCTTGGTTTTCACAGGGCTCAGAAAGTTACTTTGGTGCAGTTTCAGTCCTGGCTGGGCTTATCGAATTTTGCATGCAGAATTATGCCCATGGACAGGGTCTTCTCCCGCAGGTTGTCTCTGGCCACCAGAGGTGTTAAGCACCCGGGTCACCGCATCCATGTCACCAGGGCATTGAACGCTGACGTGTCGGTCTGGCTAGGATTTTTGGAGTCGTGCAATGGACGCACTTGTTTTCAGTCCTCAGTAGTTACGGGTGGTGAGCTGGCCCTGTTCACGGATGCGGCTGGTTTGGTCGGTTTTGTTTTCAGTTCCCGTTGGTGTGTGTCAAGCCGAGCGCTCCGGGTCCCGCTGCTTCCCCGGAGCGCTCGCGGTGTCCTTCTGTATGCAGCGCTCCGGTCAGCACCGCTGACCGCGAGCGCTGCGTCCATGTTCTCGGAGGGGACGCGATCCGAGGTGCGGGACGTGCCCACTCTCGGATCGCGTCCCGTGTCTCTCACCCACCACGTCCTCCTTCACTGCCCTCCCGGTGCGCGCGGCCCCGCTCTCTAGGGCACGGTGCTTGATAGGTTGGAGGTCATGTTGGATTATTTGCTGTCTTTGAGGGCGAAAGGGGTTTCTGGTGCTGTTGCTGCACGGCGCATGGTGGGTGTTACATTTTATTTTCAGTTCATGGGTTGGTCGGACGTCACAAAGTTTTTTGTCATCCGACAGGCCCTAAAAGGTTGGTCCCTCGAGCAGGTTGGTCTTGATGTCCGGCGCCCGGTTTCCTTTCCGTTGTTGTGTCGCTTGGTTGAGGCGACACGGGGTGTGTGCTCGTCGTGTTTTGAGTGGGTTTTGTTTTCCACGCCTTTTGCGCTAGCTTTTTTCAGGGCCATGCAGATTGGGGAGTTGCTCCCGCCTTCCCGTTTCAGGCATAGTGGCCTCGAGGAGTCCAATGTTTTTGCATTTGCAAATCCAAGATCAGCCAGGCGGGTCGCGGGTCTTGGCTTGTGTTATATGCTGTGTCGGGGATTGCATGTCCTTTTCTTTTGGTGTCCTCCTTTGGTGTTTTTTCCTTTTTTAGGGCAGTGCATGTCCTCAATGGGACTGGATTTAAGTGAGTTCGGCACTCATTCTTTTCGGATTGGGTCTGCTACAGAGGCAGCGTGTATGAGTTTGCCGGAAGCAGAGGTGCAGCATGTGGGGCATTGGCGGTCTGCGTGTTATGCTAGGTATACCCGCCCGGATTTGCTGGTTGATTTCTGAGTTTTGTTTTCACAAGTGGTGTTCGGCAGGTGGTGTGGGTGCTGGGGCACTCGTACGTTTTCTGGCCAGCTCAACATGCTGAGAACCGTCCTGGCAGCAGGAACCTGGGATTCTAAGATGTGGAGATTTGTTGGAGAGGTATCGGGGGGTGAGGTGGCCCCAGGTATTGGCTGAGGTGGTGAGCATCAGTTGGTTGACCCAGGGGCCGGTGCTACTTGCCTTACATGTCGGTGGTAACGATCTCTGTTCCACACCGTTGGCGGAGCTTCTGACCATTATGCGGGCGGATCATGTGCCTCATGGGTGGGGGTCGGAGCCCAGTGTAGGGCTAACTGGTCTTCTCTGTGGCGGAAAAGAAGATAAGCGGGTCATCCTGGGGTAGACCTGTACACCGGAGGGTGTGACAATACCTCCCAGAGTGACAAGAAGCCATTGATGCCTTGTTTTATATTATATTTATGGTTATTTATATGGTTATTTATAAATAAAGGCTGTGGCCAACCTTCATCCATACAAAAAAGGTATATGGTTGTGATGTTATTAAATTAAGTAAGTAAGGGGATGGGGAGGGGTAATTAAGGTGGTTAGTAAGGTAAATGGGGTCTAAGCAGTCTAGGTTGCATCAACCAAGCCACTCTGCTCCACGAGCACAGCCACATAGGTCACACCTTGCCTTGCCCAAATAAGTAACAGCTATTCTGTCCATAAACAGGGGACCTGCACAACATATACTGTATATATATATATATATATATATATATATATATGTATATGTATGTATTCTATAGCGTATCAGTGTATGTGCTAAAATAGGAAATGGCAATATACTCCCTCTATGGTAGGCCTGTCACGGAACACCAGACAATATGACCACCGTAGGTTTCACTTACTGTTATTTTCCATATTCACCTCAGGGCATGTGTATATTTTTTGGTAGTTGTTATTCATGTTTTTATTTTAATAGGTGTGTATTTTATTGTATTTCTGTAAGTTTTTTTAAATAGTATTATTTGCACATTATTTTGTAACTTTAATACTTTTTACTCTACTTTGTAGGCTTTAAAATTTACCAGGGTTCCGAAACCAAAGAATGGGGCTTCCGGAATAGGCTAGATTGTACACTGTGGTCCAAACTCATGCCCACTCAGATTGGATGACCTAACTATGGCGCTACTGCATTCATTCTGGAAGACTATATAAGGGAACACATCATATTGGGCACCTGCATGGCAGGCAGGGCCTTGTGGTTTCACAAGCTTAAGGGGTGGCCACTAGAGATGTCACGAATTGTTCGCCGGCGAACTTAGCATGTTCGCGTTCGCATCGCCGGGCGAACATATGTGAAGTTCGATTCGCCCCCTATACTTTAACATTGCGGTAAACTTTGACCCTGTGAGTCAGAGTCAGCAGACACATTACAGCCAATCAGCAGCAGTCCCTCACTTCCAGACCCTCCTACCTCCTGCACGGACGCCATTTTACCTTTATTCGGCATGCTGCAGGCTTAGAAAGTGGAGGGACAGAGAAGCTGCTCCTGCTGTAATAGGGAAAGCGATAGCTAAGTTGCTGCTAGGTGGTGTATTCAGGGTCCACTTTACTCCTAAAGCACTAGTGTAACATCTGCTTTAAGGACAGCACCCAAAAAAGCCCTTTTTAGGGCTCAAATATCAGTCCGTGTGTCTTGCAACAGCTGGAGGCACCCTGGTTGGGAGGGAACCGCTGGTTAAAAGGGGTACTCCAGTGTAAAACTTAAGTTCCTTCAAGCAACTAACTACAGTATTAAAAGGGCTATAAGTTCAGTCCGTGTGTTTTGCAACAGCTGGAGGCACCCTGTTTGGGAGGAGACCGCTGGTTAAAAGGGGTACTCCAGTGTAAAACTTAAGTTCCTTCAATCAACTAACTACAGTATTAAAAGGGCTATAAGTTCAGTCCGTGTGTCTTGCAACAGCTGGAGGCACCCTGGTTGGGTGGGAACCGCTGGTTAAAAGGGGTACTCAGGTGTAAAACTTAATTTCCTTCAAGCAACTAACTACAGTATTAAAAGGGCTATAAGTTCAGTCCGTGTGTCTTGCAACTGCTGGAGGCACCCTGGTTGGGGACCTCTGCTTAATCCCTTAAGGACACATGACGTACTGGAACGTCATGTGTCCACTCCCGATCTATAGCGTCATAGCGGTTCGGGCCCGGCCTCTAACAACGGCCGGGACCCGTGGCTAATAGCGCGCGGCATTGATCGCTGTGCCGCGCGCTATTAACCCTTTAGACGCGGCGTTCAAAGTTGAACGCCGCGTCTAAAGTGAAACCGAAAGCATGCCGGCTAGCTCAGTGGGCTGTTCGGGATAGCCGCGGTGAAATCGCGGCATCCCGAACAGCTGACAGGACAGCGGGAGGGCCCCTACCTGCCTCCTCGCTGTCCGATCGCCGAATGACTGCTCAGTGCCTGAGATCCAGGCATGAGCAGTCATGCGGCAGAATCATCGATCACTGGTTTCTTATGAGAAACCAGTGATCAATGTAAAAGATCAGTGTGTGCAGTGTGATAGGTCCCTATGGGACCTATAACACTGCAAAAAAAAAGTGCAAAAAAAAAGTGAATAAACATCATTTAACCCCTTCCCTATTAAAAGTTTGAATCACCCCCCTTTTCCCATAAAAGAAAAAACACAGTGTAAATAAAAATAAAAATAAACATAAATGGTATCGCCGCGTGCGGAAATGTCCGAATTATAAAAATATATCGTTAATTAAACCACACGGTCAATGGCGTGCGCGCAAAAAAATTCCAAAGTCCAAAATAGTGCATTTTTGGTCACTTTTTATATCATGAAAAAATGAATGAAATGATCAATAAGTCCTATCAATGCAAAAATGGTACCGTTAAAAACTTCAGATCACGGCGCAAAAAATGAGCCCTCATACCGCCCCATACACGGAAAAATAAAAAAGTTATAGGGGTCAGAAGATGACAATTTTAAACGTATAAATTTTTCTGCATGAAGTTATGATTTTTTCCAGAAGTGCGACAAATTCAAACCTGTATAAGTAGGGTATCATTTTAATCATATGGACCTACAGAATAAAGGTAAGGTGTCATTTTTACCGAAAAATGTACTACGTAGAAACGGAAGCCCCCAAAAGTTACAAAATGGCGTTTTTTTTTTCAATTTTGTCTCACAATGATTTTTTTTCCCGTTTCACCGTAGATTTTTGGGCACAATGACTGACGTCATTACAAAGTAGAATTGGTGGTGCAAAAAATAAGCCATCATATGGATTTTTAGGTGCAAAATTAAAAGAGTTATGATTTTTTAAAGGCAAGGAGCAAAAAACGAAAATGCAAAAACGGAAAAAACCCCGGTCCTTAAGGGGTTAAAAGGGGAACTCCGCTGGCAACCTTTTTTGCTCATTGTCACACTAGTGCAAATCACATTTAGTGTGACAGTTGTTAAAATAAAAATAAAAAAATACCTTTTTTGGCTGTGAAATAAAACCAGTGCTGCCTAAAGGGGAGCTCTAACTATGTGCTGCCTAAAATGGGGGAATCTATGTGCTGCCTGAAGGGGATCTAAATATGTGCTGCCTAAAGGGGAGCTCTAACTATGTGCTGCCTAAAATGGGGGAATCTATGTGCTGCCTAAAGGGGATCTAAATATGTGCTGCCTAAAGGGGGCTCTAACTATGTGCTGCCTAATATGGGGGAATCTATGTGCTGCCTAAAGGGGGGATCTAACTATGTGATGCCTAAAGGGGGGATCTAACTATGTGCTGCCTAAAGGGCGCTCTATGTGCTGATTAAAGGGAGGCTCTACCTATGTGCTGCCTAAAGGGGGTCTCTAACTATGTGCTGCCTAATATGGGGAAATCTATGTGCTGCCTAAAGGGGGGATCTAGCTATGTGATGCCTAAAGGGGGGATCTAACTATGTGCTGCCTAAAGGGGGCTCTATGTGCTGCCTAAAGGGAGGCTCTACCTATGTGCTGCTTAAAGGGGGGCTCTAACTATGTGCTGCCTAATATGGGGGAATCTATGTGCTGCCTAAAGGGGGGCTCTAACTATGTGATGCCTAAAGGGGGCTCTATGTGCTGCCTAAAGGGGGCTAAAGCACGTTATTCCAAAGAATTTAGGAATAATAGGTCATTTATGCCCTTTATGGATTAAAACCAGACTCTGCATCAACTATGTAATTTTCCATGGGAGTTTTGCCATGGATCCCCCTCCAGCACGCCACAGTCCAGGTGTTAGTCCCCTTGAAACAACTTTTAAATCACTATTGTGGCCAGAAAGAGTCCCTGTGGGTGTTAAAATTCGCCTGCCCATTGAAGTCAATGGCGGTTCGCCCGGTTCGCGAACATTTGCTGTTCGTGTTTGCTGTTCGCGAACCGAAAATGTTATGTTCGCGACATCACTAGTGGCCACAGGTATTTCCAGTCCCTATAGGGTTGTAACAGGCCCAGCGAAGAGTAGAGGGAAGCTTAGGGTGCTGAAGGCAGTATAGGTTTAATAGCAGCCAGACAACAAGGGTTTACAGCTGATAGACGTAAAACATTGCAGATGATCCAAAATTCAGTAGACGTAACAGGTTGCAAATTGTAGACAAGGGATATTTTTTCTCTTGATTAGTCTCTAAAGATTTAAAGGGGTTTTCTGGGCAAAAAAACGATTAAAGCATATACAGGGTGGGCCATTTATATGGATACACCTTAATAAAATGGGAATGGTTGGTGATATTAACTTCCTGTTTGTGGCACATTAGTATATGTGAGGGGGGAAACTTTCCAAGATGGGTGGTGACCATGGTGGCCATTTTGAAGTCGGCCATTTTGAATCCAACTTTAGTTTTTTCAATAGGAAGTGGGTCATGTGACCCATCAAACTTATTGGGAATTTCACAAGAACAACCCTGCCCATTGTGTTGGATTGTCAATGCAACCCTCTTCTCCCACTCTTCACACACTGATAGCAACACCGCAGGAGAAATGCTAGCACAGGCTTCCAGTATCTGTAGTTTCAGGTGCTGTAGAATGGGCAAAACAAAAATTGGAACAGGACCCTCAGTTTACGCAGAAGATTTTGTTCAGTGATGAGGCAAACTTTTATGTGAATGGTGAAGTTGACAAACAAAACCACTGCTATTGGTCTGACACTAACCCACATTGGATAGATCCCTCCAAGGCTGTTGGAACACAAAAATTGATGGTATGGTGTGGTATATGGGGTACAAAGATAGTGGGGCCATTCTTCATCAATGGAAACCTCAAGGCCACTGGATATGCGAAATTGCTCCATGATGATGTGTTTCCCTCTTAATGCACTGAAGCTGCACGTTCCTTGAGTTTTTCCAGCAAGATGGTGACCACCACATTATGGGTGTCAGGTCCGAGCATTCCTAGATGAACAGTTTCCTGGAAAGTGGATTGGTCGTCGTGGGCCAGCTGAATGGCCCCCAAGGTCTCCCGATCTGACCCCCTTAGACTTTTATCTTTGGGGTCATCTGAAGGCAATTGTCTATTCTGTGAAGATACGAGATGTGCAGCACCTGAAACTACGGATACTGGAAGCCTGTGCTAGCATTTCTCCTGCGGTGTTGCTATGAGCAGCACATTGAACACATTTTATAAGTGGTCAGAAACTTGTAAATAACTCATGAAAGAATAAAGTTACATTAAAACTAAGCACATCATTGTTTTTCTTGTGTTATTCCCAATAAGTTTGATGTGTCACATGAACCTCTTCCTATTGAAAAAACAAAAGTTGGATTCAAAAGGGCCGACTTCAAAATGGCCGCCATGCTCACCACCCATCTTGAAAAGTTTCCCCCCTCACATATACTAATGTGCCACAAACAGGAAGTTAATATCACCAACAATTCCCATTTTATTAAGGTGTATCCATATAAATGGCTCACCCTGTAGTGTAATTAATGTACAGGACCTTAGGTCATGTGATATTTAATAATTCTGTAATGCATAGGTTAAGGACCTTTGGGTCATGTGATAGGTCATGTGATGTACCATAATGCTTTGTACTAGGACGGACAGGTTTGGGGAACCAATAAGCTTTGATCCTGCCCCTTCTGTATATAAGGGTGCTGTATCCAATAATCGCTCTCTTGTATCCTGGATATGAAAGAAAGCAGATCTGTTATTGCAGTGACAAGACAATCTAGGCCTGAAGCCTTTCACTGCAGCCGCATTCTAAACCGTGAGTTAATCCAACTCCATTTTACCAAATCCTACGTGACTACTGAACCTAAACATACCCCTAAATTCAGTGGAACAGCGTACAAAAGGAATCAAAGCTTATTTCCTATGTCCCAGCCAACCTGTGAGGAGCCTAAATCCCGGTCCTCTTGTAAAGACTGTTGTTAATTGCATCCTGCATAAAATCTGCAGTAAAGTTACTTCAAGTTTATTACAATTCCGGCTGTGGACAATCCTTTATTCCTCCCTATCGCTCTTGGGATGGGTGGCAGTAAGACATATAGATACAGAGGAAGCCCGCACCCTGGCGTCACGACAATCAGGAGTTAATCCTAAACCCAGCAACACTACATTGCAACACCCCTATTCAACCCTACACCTCAAGCTATCACATTTTAGTCTCACAAATACTCTACAATTCCCAACTGCAGGGTATAAGCAAATACTTGTAGCCACTTCAGCTACCCTGATGACAGGACCTGGCCTGAATACCTGACAGGTCCATGAATGCAGTGAGGCACTTGTACAACTTATGTTATGCCCCCTCCCAAAGACTTGCATTGAGGGGGCGTGGCCGTGACATCACAAGCAGGCGTGGCCATGACGTCACGAGCCTCTGGCGCTGCACCCGACGGTCTAAACGAACACTGGGTGCAGCAGGGAGATCGTGGGGGTCCCTATCGGCAGGACCTCCGTGATCAGACATCTTATCCCCTTTCCATGGATAGGGGAAAAGATGTCTAGGGGCGGAGTACCCCTTTAAGGCACTAATGCCATCCAGGCTCTCTCCACACTAGCTACTCACTCAAACATTCTTTCAAGAAGGGACCTTCTAGGGCCTTTTATCCCATTTAGGTGTCTCATGTATTAATATTATTGGCTCTTGCCTTGTCACAAAAATACCATTAGGTGTCAGCAGAACACACAGTGTATATTACATTAAGAACAGAACAGAATTATAACATAAGTTATTGGCCTCCATCTCTTTCTTGGTCAGGGCGGATATTGAGACTGTTAGGGAGGACAAATTGGGAATAAATTGTCTATAGACAGTTCAAGAGGGCAGACAACTTGTCCAGATCATTTTGCAGACTGGTATTGGAAAAATGTATCCCAAGAATGGCAGGGAGGACTTTTTAAACACACTTTTTTCAAGCTCAGTGTATTGTACGTTTCCCCTCCGCCGCTTGGGTTGGGTTTCTGGCAGGGATAGCAGATAAACCATTCCATGAGAAGGAGAAGTCCCAGGAAGAAGATAAATTGGACAGTCATTCGACTGATGAGGTGGTGGGATCTCTCCAATGTTTTTGCTAGAAAAAAAGAAAAAACTGTGTATTGCTTGGTAACTGCTGGAGATATTTTGATGAAACTTGGTATGTTACTTTTATGTCAAAAAAAATATAGGAAAGTTAAATCAACTCTAACAAACCCCCTTACGTAAGGACAGGGTTGTTTGTCTGAAGTAATGTAAGTCTATGGGACATCCAGTACATTACTCCACAAGTTCCGCTCTACATCTCCCAATGAGTATGTCAGTCCAGCTTACAATTCACACCCCTAACAAAATCCATGTCACTCCCACAAGCCACGTTTCTTCTATTTCTGGACCTGATTTTTGTTTTGGCTGAAGCTGAAAACACAGTTTTTGCCCAATACGAGGATGGAATATAAGAAAGGGATATGAGGAGGGCATATGAGGATGGAATATGAGGCCAGGATATGAAGATGGAATATGAAGCTGGAATGTCAGGACTAAATATGAGGTTGAGATATGAGGATAGGATGTGAGGACGGTACATGGGGATGGGATATGAGGTTGGGATATAATCCTGGGATGTGAGTACTGGGTATGAGGTCAGGATATGAGGATGGGATGTGAGGAAAGGATATGAGGACGGGATATGAGGATGGGATGTGAGGACGGGATATGAGGTCAGGATATGAGGACGAGATATGAGGTCAGGATATGAGGACGGGATATGAGGACGGGATGTGAGGACGAGATATGAGAAAGGGATATGAGGTCAGGATATGAGAATGGGATATGAGGATGGGATGTGAGGACGGTATATGGAGATGGGATATGAGGTTGGGATATAATCCTGGGATGTGAGTACTGGATATGAGGTCAGGATATGAGGATGGGATGTGAAAACAGGATATGAGGACGGGATATGAGGACGGGATGTGAGGACAGGATATGAGGTCAGGATATGAGGATGGGATGTGAGGACAGGATATGAGGACGGGATGTGAGGACAGGATATGAGGACGGGATATAAGGACAGGATATGAGGACGGGATATGAGGACAGGATATGAGGACAGGATATGAGGTCAGGATATGAGGATGGGATGTGAGGACAGGATATGAGGTCAGGATATGAGGATGGGATGTGAGGACAGGATATGAGGACGGGATGTGAGGACAGGATATGAGGACGGGATATGAGGACAGGATATGAGGACGGGATATGAGGACGGGATGTGAGGACAGGATATGAGGACTGGATGTGAGGACGAGATATGAGAAAGGGATATGAGGTCAGGATATGAGAATGGGATACAAAGACGGGATGTGAGGATGGGATATGAGAAAGGGATATGAGGAGGGGGTATGAGGTCGGGATATGAGGTCAGGATATGAGGAGGGGGTATGAGGTCGGGATATGAGGTCAGGATATGAGGAGGGGGTATGAGGTTGGGAAATTAGGCTGGGATGTGAGGACAGGATATGAGCTTGAGAGATGAGAAAGGGATATGAGGAATAGATACGAGGACAAGAGTTTGCTCCTATCTTGTCTTTCCTCTCCCACAAGGTTTAGGAAAGAACAACCTGACAACGCCGGGTACTCTACTAGAGTAACATAATAAACAAAACACACAGAAGACACCATATTACTGACAGTGTCTAACATTAGTAATGACAGCAGAGCCTTGATGCTCCACACAGACAATGGAACAGTATGATGGTTTGCAGAAAAGAAAGATCATGTGATAGACTGCAGGGAAAAGACAACGTGACATTGCTGAAAATAAAGCAATCTGTGGGGAGAATTCATTCTGTGATATTTCAGAACTGAAAAGTCACGTTTTACACAAACACTGAGACATGCTGTATATGGCCGACTGAAAAGGAGATCACCCACAGGGAAGATCAGCCACCTAGGTAAGGCAAAAAAAATTGAAAAAGTAACAAAATGTATCTTTCTTAAAATTCCTGTTGTTAAAGGTCATTTGTCTATAAGGTAGGGGGCTAAATTGGTCCTCACCACGCATAGAGAAAATGGCATCTTTCTAACAGCATTGTCAAGCTTCTAATTCTAAAGATCTTAAAGGAGAACACCAAGAAATGGCTCCCAAACACAGGATACGGGAACAGATGTACATACATCATGAAGGTGCTAACCATGTATAGAACTGGCTCAGGAGCGAAGGTCTCCAAAAAAACTCTGCGGTGTGAATGGGTCCGCGGAAGGCCCAGTCACAACAATGTTAAAGGGGTAGTCCAGTGGTGAAAAACGTATCCCCTATCCTAAGGATAGGGGATAAGTTTGAGATCGCGGGGGGTCCGACCGCTGGGGCCCCCTGCGATCTCTCTGTACGGGGCCCCGGCTCTCGGCCCAGATAGCGGGTGTCGACCCCCGCACGAGGCGGCGGCCGACACGCCCCCTCAATACATCTCTATGGCAGAGCCGGAGATTGCCGAAGGCAGCGCTTCGGCTCTGCCATAGCGTTGTATTGAGGGGGCGTGTCGGCCGCCGCCTCATGCGGAGGTCGACACGCCCCCTTCCCGCAGGCTGTCGGGGCTCCGTACAGGAGATCGCAGGGGGCCCCAGCTGTCGGACCCCCCGCGATCTGCAACTTATCCCCTATCCTTAGGATAGGGGATAAGCTGTTCACCACTGAGTCACCACTGGATATCTCCTTTAAGGTTCACGCAGTCAAATTCCGGAGCTCAATTCAACGCATGTAAATTCCGTAGTGTGAACGGTATGTAAGGGTAATATCCATCATGGGGTGAAGTCTCTGGGTGGAATAAGGATTACTCTAGTAGTGTAAGGGTAATATCCATCATGGGGTGAAGTCTCTGGGTGGAATAATGATTTCTCTAGTAGTGTAAGGGTAATATCCATCATGGGGTGAAGTCTCTGGGTGGAATAATGATTTCTCTAGCAGTGTAAGGGTAATATCCATCATGGGGTGAAGTCTCTGGGTGGAATAATGATTTCTCTAGTAGTGTAAGGGTAATATCCATCATGGGGTGAAGTCTCTGGGTGGAATAATGATTTCTCTAGTAGTGTAAGGGTAATATCCATCATGGGGTGAAGTGTCTGGGTGGAATAATGATTTCTCTAGCAGTGTAAGGGTAATATCCATCATGGGGTGAAGTCTCTGGGTGGAATAAGGATTTCTCTAGTAGTGTAAGGGTAATATCCATCATGGGGTGAAGTCTCTGGGTGGAATAATGATTTCTCTAATAGTATAAGGGTAATATCCATCATGGGGTGAAGTCTCTGGGTGGAATAATGATTTCTCTAGTAGTGTAAGGGTAATATCCATCATGGGGTGAAGTCTCTGGGTGGAATAATGATTTCTCTAGCAGTGTAAGGGTAATATCCATCATGGGGTGAAGTCTCTGGGTGGAATAATGATTTCTCTAGCAGTGTAAGGGTAATATCCATCATGGGGTGAAGTCTCTGGGTGGAATAATGATTTCTCTAGCAGTGTAAGGGTAATATCCATCATGGGGTGAAGTCTCTGGGTGGAATAAGGATTTCTCTAGTAGTGTAAGGGTAATATCCATCATGGGGTGAAGTCTCTGGGTGGAATAAGGATTTCTCTAGTAGTGTAAGGGTAATATCCATCATGGGGTGAAGTCTCTGGGTGGAATAAGGATTTCTCTAGTAGTGTAAGGGTAATATCCATCATGGGGTGAAGTCTCTGGGTGGAATAAGGATTTCTCTAGTAGTGCTTCCACTCACCTGTATCTTCCGTCTCATTGATTGTAAGGGAGGACGTAGGAGTGGTTGGTGATACTTTTGCCGTCAGAACCTTCACACTCTCTCCTTCCATATTTTATCTGATAAGAATCTTCCCCACGTTCCTCAGAGCTCTCTGTGCTTCAGTCTGAACAACATCGCACGGTTCATTTCTCTTTCTATCTCTTTCTACTAATAGCAAAGGATCAGTTACAGATTAGAGGATTAATTCAACGTTCTTGTCTCCAGATTGTAGATCACAGGCAGAAACCTTGTAAGCATACTGTATGTTACCTCACAGGACTGGTGGATGTCCCCCAAACAAGAGATTGGTGAACTATTACACAACAAATTGTTACATACTACTCCCTGCTCCGGCATCACTCCTCCTCAGCTCGCCAATGTGTGCACCTGATAACCGTAGCATGGCACTGATGGTATCACCTGCCTAAGCATCCAATTGCCATATCAACAAGATGTAAACCAATTCTGATGGCCTTTAAAAGAAAGATCCCCTGACCATTGCCTGTGTATCATTTGTAGTTCTTGGACACTGTCTCTTGCCTGAATCATATTTGACCCATGGCTGGGATAGGGGATAAGATGTCTCATTGTGGGGGTCTGACCTCTGGGACCCCCCGTGATCTCTGTGAAGCACCAGTATGTGCGGATCCAGGCGGCCGTGGTTGTGATGTCACACCACGCCCCCTCATGACGTCATACAACCGTCTTTGATAGAGAATTGTGCTGCACTTAATCAGGGATAAAGTCTCTCAAGTATTTGCACCACAATGAACCAACCTATGTAGACCCTCTACAGTAGAGAGTTATGTAAGTAGACCGTATATACACCTTCACAAGCTACCTAAACAGTGTAAAGAATATCTTTAGTCTTTCAGTCAGTGCAACTGCTTAGGTTACTTTCACACTGCCGTTGTGACATGGACGTGCGACGTCCATTGTGAAACCCTGGGAGAATAGAAGGAGAAATAAAACATCATGCAACGTCTTTTTTCTCCTGATATTCCTATCAAAAAAAACAAAGGTGCCCGATGAACCCCATAATAGGGAATGGGAGCCATCGGGAGTCATTGTTGCCTGATGTGCCCCTTCCAGATTAACCAAAAAAAAAACAGACGATCTCTGACAGGGCTCAACGGCAGTGTTGAAGGGGCCTTACAGAGCAACTACCAAGAGAACTGTGACCAAATTCTGCTCACCCATCCTAAAGAACTTTATAACTTTGCAACCCTGTGCTGTAAGGGGAAATTATTGTCTGCAACCCTGTTTTCAAGTTTCCAGTTTGCCTAGACTGTCTTAATTGTACACACAACATCACAAGTACACTCCCACACATCTCACTATGTGTACCGCAGGGTCAAAGGACTTTCTGATTTGTAAAAGACCGAACTTTACAAAAGCTGCACATGGGGGCACCCACAAAGACCACCCAGCCATACATGGCACTACAATAGACTTTGCCAGTGGGCTTACTACCCTCAGCTGGCCTGTACAACCCCTATCCTTCTCATGGGCACCACACTCTCACCACATTTCCAATTGTGTTCCCACATTTGCTTTTTTGCTGTGTTTCTTTGCTTACCCAGTTGCAACCAAAATTGATTATGTGGGCTTATTAATGCCTATTAGTGCTACCAGCCGTGGCTAGAGATGCATTAATAAAAATTACAGGCTGGACGAGGACTTGTTTCTTTAAGATGGACATGCCACTGCTTAAAGGGGTACGCCGCCCCCAGACATCTTATCCCCTATCCAAAGGATAGGGGATAAGATGTCAGATCGCCGTGGTGCCGCTGTTGGGGACCCCGGGGATCCCCGCTGCGGCACTGCGCTATCATTACAGCACAGAGCGAGTTCGCTCTGTCGTAATGACGGGCGATACAGGGGACGGAGCCGCGTGATGTCATGGCTCCGCCCCTCGTGACATCACGGCCCGTCCCCTTAATGCAAGTCTATGGCAGGGGGCGTGACGACTGCCGCGCCCCCTCCCATAGACTTGTATTGAAAGGGGCACGGCGCGACATCACGAGGGGCGGAGCCGTGACGTAGCGATGCTCCGGCCCCTGTATTGCGCGTCATTACGTGCAGAGCGATCTCGCTCTGTGCTGTAATGATAGTGCAGTGCCGCAGCGGGGATCCCGGGGATCCCCAGCAGCAGCACCGTGGCGATCTGACATCTTATCCCCTATCCTTTGGATAGGGGATAAGATGTCTAGGGGCGGCATACCCCTTTAAAGTTACAAATCCTGGTCCAGACTCAAATTATCATTAAAGCATAGCTAGCAGCAGATGGTAGTGCTATGTGTACATCCTTAACTGACTGTGTGGACTTTGCAATGTGATCAGCATTACTAGGCTTAAAGAGTATGTCATCAAACCATATTTTCTAAACTAACTCAGATTATATTCCATAACTATTCCTAATACCCCTCCTACCCTCAAAAATTTTTCTGAGCTTTAAAAAGCTCTGTATCATACCTTTCCTCTTACTTACATTGTGTGAGCTCCCGGCAGGAGAAAGTGGGCGTTCCCCAGCACACATGACGTCACTGAAGCCTGCGAGAGCTGTGCCTCACCATGCCCCGCACACACTTCCTGAATTTGGTCTCATGCAAGGCCGGAGGGGAGACTAAACTTACTGTTTGACTTGTGGCAGGTAACAGAACAGAGCCACCTAGTGGCCATTTTTTTAATCACATTAAAAACATATAAAGGTGGAGAATTTTAACAGCAAGTTAATAGCAAAGTGTCTTATAATTACATAAGAACAATATATTAAAAGTCTAGTTTGGAGACAGGTACTCTTTACGAACAGCCATTTTTCTTGTCATACATGACCTGATTAAGGCGACTAGTCAGACTGAGGAATTACATTTAGAAATTACGCTTGCTAATTTTTTCCACTGGTATTCTGCCGCTGACCTTTGTCATTCTTTCTGTGAAATCAGCGCGGTCCTAGTGACAACTCAATCAGTTGGCACTGACCACCTCAAAATCTCATGCTGAAGATTCCTCAGCGTAAACCCTGCCCCGCCTACAAGTGGCAGTAAGAGCCTGCAGATGGCGCACATGGGTAATTATGCCCCTTCAAGCAATGGCAAATCGAAGTGCCGGCTGCAATCATTCCAGAAAGTCAAGCGCTAGTGGCTATTATATCTAGTCACTGGCGCTTGAGATTATGTACTATATTCCAAACAAGTAGTATCGGGATTATCAATCTTAGGGGGTATTTAGTTTGGAAAAAAAGTCAGGTGCACAGGATCATGTTCTGCCTTTCCCCTCCAGGGAGGATGAGTGGCAGGAGGGCAGCGAGAGCCTGTACCTCATAAATAAAATGGACTCCCTGCAGAAATGAGCGTCTGTCACTACTTCATGCCGCCCTCAGATAGAGCAGGATTCATTGTGATATTGTAGGTTCCTTTGTACCCAAGTGTAAGCGCTGGTTGATGAACCGATGCCATCCAGTGGTCTGTTGCATAAGTACAGTTCACGCGAATAAAAGAAAATCAAAATCAAATGCAAAATATAGAATAGCTGCTTCACATAGCTCCAAACTAGTAGGTTGTGTTTGGTCTCAGATGATTTGTCAATGACCTAGTTATATAAGGGTGCATTCACATCACGTTTTTTACATAGGGTTGCTGTATACGGTTTTCAGTGTGAAAAAAAAGGTATTATTTGACATCCCATACGATACTGTACACAACTAAACTACGGTCTACTACGGTTTTGGCCATGGGACTTTCCGATTTTGGGATCTTTCTTAATGTTATAAAAACCGTATACAGTGGTCCCTCAACATACGATGGTAATCCGTTCCAAACGGACCATCATTTGTTGAAACCATCGTATGTTGAGGCATCCGTGCAATGTAAAGTATAGGACAGTGGTCTGCAACCTGCGGACCTCCAGATCTTGCAAAACTACAACACCCAGCATGCCCGGACAGCCAACGGCTGTCCGGGCATGCTGGGAGTTGTAGTTTTGCAACATCTGGAGGTCCGCAGGTTGAAGACCACTGGTATTGGAAGTTGTACTCACGTGTTCCCGCCGCTCCGGACCGTCACTGCTCGTCACCGCTGCCCTGGATGACGCCTTCCATCGCTGTCGCCGCGTCCCCGGGGTGTCCCCGATGCTCCAGCAAGGCCTCTGCTTCCCCGGCATCCTTGCTCTCCGTCGCCACGCCATCACGTCGCTCCTATTGGATGACGGGACGGCGTGCGCAGCGACGTGATGACGACGATGGAGAGCGCCGACGATGCAGGGGATCCCGAAGAGAACACGCCGGAGCCCAGAGGACAGGTAAGTGATCGTCAGCGGACCACACGGGGCACCGTAAACGGCTATCCGGTGGCAGCTGAAGCAGTCTGCGATGCCGGATAGCCGTTTATGCGATGGCCCCGACATACAAAAGCATCGGATGTTGATGCTGCCTTCAACATGCGGTGGCCTCTGAGAGGCCATCGTATGTTGAAATGATCGTATGTCGGGGCCATCGTAGGTCGGGGGGGGGGGGCACTGTGCAGTTTTTACAACATTGCAATCAATGCAAAACAAATTGAGCATTAAAATACAAAGGGTTGTGTCAGTTTTTTGTTCCCTGATACGGCGACCGTATGCAAAAAATGAGATGTGAATGTAGCCGTATGGCGGTGCAGACGGTCATCTTATTGTGCAATTCATGAAGTTACACGGCTGTCAGATTCTGTTGGTTTCTTATCAGTTCTTCCTCAGTAGATGTTATGTATAAATAGTGATTTTGTGGTGGGAATGAACCATGTTATAAGATTGCAGGCAGTGCAAAACCTGACTGAGAGGTATTCAGGAACCAAGGGGGATTAGGAACTTAATGGGGTACTACGGTAGAAAACTATTTTTTTTTAAATCAATTGGTGTCAGAAAGTTAAACATATTTGTAAATGACTTCTATTTAAAAATCTTAACCCTTCCAGTACTTATCAGCTGCTGTATACGTCAGAATTTATTTTCTGTCTGACCAAAGAAAGAAATTCAAAAAGAAAAGAACTTCCCGTGGAGCATACAGCAGCTGATAAGTACTGGAGGGAATAAGATTTACAAATATGTTTAACTCTCTGGCACTAGTTGATTAAAAAAAAAAAATTGTTGTCCACCGGAGTACCCCTTTAAAGTGGCCCTAGAAACGGGTTAAAAAGTGTTGGTCAATAGATGGAGTTAGCAAATGTTAGTCATAATTAAATCTAATTATATAGCAGTACAACACAGACGCCCAAACCCCACAGTACAAAACCAAATTTCAGCCCCCCAATATTATACAGACCCTAGTATCAGACCTGCAGTATAATACAGACGCCCACTACCAAACCCCCAGTGTAACATAGACCTACGTATGAGACCCTCAGTATCATACAGACCCCATATATCATACAAACCACATCTATAATTCTAATTCACTTCTAGTTTTCCTGCACTGCAATCTGTTTTATCTCTGCTCAGCTGTACATATATATTTGTGTGGTGCCAGGAGAGTAATGGTGTCTAGGGTGTTGCGGTAATAGTGTAGGGTCTGGTGGTAGTAACCCTTGAATGTCATGACGTCAGGGTGCGGTTTCCTGAATAGTAATGTTCCTAACGCCAATCATCCCACAAACGGCATGGAAAAATAACGGAGTGGCCACAGCAGATTTTATGAAGTAAACTGAAGAAACTTTACTTGCAGATTTTAGGCAACGGTATTGAAAATAACAGTCTTTTCAAGAGTGAACCGGGATACAGATTCCTCACAGGTTTGCTGGGACTTGGAAGCAATGAGCTTTGGATGCTAGCCACTGTGCTACTAATTTAGAATATTTGAGCTGATAGTAGTCACACAGGATTCAGTAGTTTGAGCTTTGAGTAACTCACGTTTTGTGGCTGCAGGTTCTTAGGCTTTGGGCCTAGATAAATTGATGATGCTGATGAGATGATGAGATGTGCTTGCTTGGTAATCCGGAACAAAGAGAGAGAATTTAGTGGCAGCAGCCCCTTATATATTAAGAGGGCTGGGCAAAAGCTCATTGGCTGGCAAACCTGTAAGTTATGAACCCAGTGAACTCTGGGTACATCACATGACCTGCAAAGGTCCTTAAGCATTTTATACATTACAACTGCGTATCACGTGACCACTAAGGTCCTATTCCTACATCTTCTATACATTAAATATATATTAAACAATAGATTTATATGAGGTGACTAGTGGTAAGTCCTACAGGAGAGCCCTATGACATGGAGGGACTCTAGCTGAGGGGACCTTAGACAAGGGACAGGACAAGGTCCTGTACCGGGACACCACATTTGTTTATTGCATCTGGGTCATGTGACAGCAACACAGACCACTGGTGAATACTACTGTGTAACAGAAAGGGATTACTCCTCTGTGTTTGATTTTCTGTGAATTACTGGATTATGTCATCACCAGATCCCTCATGACACCTCTCAGGCCCCTCCCCATTCAGGTCCACCCTCTGTGTATGTCCCTGCATGTATAGAGTGCTGCTGAAGAGCTCTTTACTGCCCTATCTGAAGAGACCAGGAGAGCAGTGACATAGTAGACAAGTCCATACAATGATTTGCTGCAGAGTTATACAACTCTCCTGATTCACACAGCCACCTATTCGATGTCATCAGATTATTCAGTGTAACTTATGAGATGCAGCTTGGCACTGCTCTCCTGTTTCCTGCTTGTAATAGTTGACAAGGAGAAAATCCAATGTAGGCAGTGTGAGTAAGGGAACCAATGTTCTATGTCTCTAGTCTATCAATTGCTGCACTTTGATGAGACTCCTTCTACCCCCTCCCCACCTCTGGGAAATGTAGGCTGTATATAAGAAGAGCTATACCAGCAGGGCCGAATCAAGATGGCAGACAAAAGATAAATGGCCCATCAACTAAAATGGGTAAACAAAAGGTATACACAAGAGCTTCCACATCATTTTTTAACAATGGCCTATTCTGCATTACCTAGGGGGAGTCACTAACTTGTTCATGGGACTTTATCTGCTCAGTAGATTCCCATATGTACTGCACAGTGTATATCTATATTTTTATACCAACATATGGGGAAGATTTATCAAAATCTGTCCAGAGGAAAAGTTGCTGAGTTGCCCATAGCAACCAATCAGATCGCTTCTTTCATTTTCAGAGGCCTTTTAAAAATTTAAGAAAGAATCTGATTGGTTACTATGGACAACTAAGCAACTTTTATTCTGGACAGGTTTTGATAGATGTCCCCTACAGTGTTTATGCTTGACATGGTATTCTAGACATAGCTCAATATATTATAAGGGTACGTTCACACATACAGGATCCGGCGCAGATTTGATGCGCAGGATTTGTAACTGCAGATTAGAAACTGTGTGAACGTACCCTAAAAAGGATTTAAAGGAAATCTGTCATCAGAATCAATTGCACTAAAGCTGTAACACAGGCTTGTAGTGCGAGTGATCCTGATTAAAACGCTCCTTACCTGGTTAAAAATGGTTCAGCGGATCTTAAGATATCTTTATTTTTAGTTTTCTGTTATTCCCTGGCTTGGGACTCAGTGGGAGGTCTTATCATCTGGGACTCGGCCACACATCATTCTAGCTGGGCGGAGCTGCCGCCCGGCTCATGAATATTCATGAAGTTATCCACACAAATATATCTATATATAACCTGCTTGTTCCTTCAGTTTGTGAATAAATACACCCTCCGTCCCTCCCTTCCTCCCACCCCCGGCTTTTCACTTATGCAGCCTGTCTTCTTACTTGTATAGGGCCGCAGCTCGAGTGAAGCCGGGGGAAGAACGCCGCTTCCGGATGTACGGAACACGGCGCATGCGCGGCCCTCCCCACCAGACCTAGAAAAAGGAGTTAGACCACGAGGATAAGTTCATGAATATTCATGAGCCGGGCGGCAGCTCCGCCCAGCTAGAATGACGTGTGGCCGAGTCCGAGATGATAAGACCTCCCACTGAGTCCCAAGCCAGGGAATAACAGAAAACTAAAAATATAGATATCTGAGGAACCGCTGAACCATTTTTAACCAGGTAAGGAGCGTTTTAATCAGGATCACCTGCACTACAAGCCTGTGTAAGGTTTAGTGCGGGTGATTCTGATGACAGATTTCCTTTAACCCCTTAAGGACTCAGGGTTTTTCCGTTTTTGCACTTTCGTTTTTTCCTCCTTACCTTTTAAAAATCATAACCCTTTCAATTTTCCACCTAAAAATCCATATTATGGCTTATTTTTTGCGTCGCCAATTCTACTTTGCAGTGACATTAGTCATTTTACCCAAAAATGCACGGCGAAACGGAAAAAAAAATCATTGTGCGACAAAATCGAAAAAAAAACGCCATTTTGTAACTTTTGGGGGCTTTCGTTTCTACACAGTGCATATTTCGGTAAAAATTACACCTTATCATTATTCTGTAGGTCCATACGGTTAAAATGATACCCTACTTATATAGGTTTGATTTTGTCGCACTTCAGGAAAAAATCATAACTACATGCAGGAAAATTTATACGTTTAAAAATGTCATCTTCTGACCCCTATAACTTTTTTATTTTTCCACGTATGGGGTGGTATGAGGACTAATTTTTTGCGCCGTGATCTGAAGTTTTTATTGGTATGATTTTTGTTTTGATCGGAATTTTTGATCACTTTTTATTCATTTTTTAATGATATAAAAAGTGACCAAAATACGCTTTTTTGGACTTTGGAATTTTTTTGCGCGTACGCCATTGATTGTACGGCTTAATTAATGATATATTTTTATAGTTCGGACATTTACGCACGTGGCGATACCACATATGTTTATTTTTTATTTTTTTTACACTGTTTTATTTTTTTTATGGGAAAAGGGGGGTGATTCAAACTTTTATTAGGGAAGGGGTTAAATGACCTTTATTAACACTTTTTTTTTACATTTTTTTTGCAGTGTTATAGGTCCCATAGGGACCTATAACACTGCACACACTGATCTCTAATGCTGATCACTGGTGTGCATTAACACGCCTGTGATCAGCATTATCGGCGCTTGACTGCTCCTGCCTGGATCTCAGGCACGGAGCAGTCATTCGTCGATCGGACACTGGGGAGGCAGGTAAGGGCCCTCCCGGTGTCCGATCAGCTGTTCGAGACGCCGCGATTTCACTGCGGCGGTCCCGAACAGCCCGACTGAGCAGCCGGGTCACTTTCACTTTCACTTTAGAAGCGGCGGTCAGCTTTGACCGCCGCTTCTAAATACCGCACATCGCTGCGATCGGCGATGTGTGGTATTAGCCGCGGGTCCCGGCCGTTGATTAGCGCCGGGACCGACGCGATATGATGCGGGATATACGTCCTGCGTCGTTAAGGGGTTAAGAAGCATTGAAAAGGTGACTTCTCAGCTGTAAGTCTTTGAATAAATGAAACATGAAAAATGAAGGTGGACACTGCAATCATATTGTCTATGTACTGATATTTATGGGACTAAAACTGATCCTTCCCTCATTTCCTGCATTGTCTTCAGGCATCTGGGATATTACATCATTACGGTAAGCTTTTTAAGTTAGACAGCTCGGAGAATTACCAATAAAGCTAATATTTACCAAGTTTGTTATGCAAGTCTTAAATATGTTTGACCTAACAAAATTGTCCAAAAAAATGCAAAAAAATTAATTAATAAATAAATAGAAAATAGCAAAACATTTGTACTAGTGACATAGTGTCTGTGTCACAATTACAAATATTTTGTTATTTATTAATTAGTTGCCAATTTCTGGAGTTTAATTGGTATTATTTATGGTATATTTGTTTGTGGATATTTTCGCTCATTAAAGTTACATTATTAACCCCTTAATTACCACGGGTTTATCCGTTTTTGCACTTCCGTTTTTTCCTCCACACCTTTTAAAAATCATAACTCTTTCAATTTTGCACCTAAAAATCCATATGTGGGTAATTTTTTGCACCGCTAATTCTACTTTGTAATGACATCAGTCATTTTACCCAAAAATCTACGGCGAAATGTAACAAAAAATCATTGTGAGACGAGATTGAAAAAAACACCATTTTGTAATTTTTGGGGGCTTCCGTTTCTGCGCAGTATATTTTTTGGTAAAAATGACACCTTATCTTTATTCTGTAGGTCCATACGGTTAAAATGATACCCTACTTATATAGGTTTTATTTTGTCATACTTCTGGAAAAAATCATAACTACATGCAGGAAAATGTATATGTTTAAAATTGTCATCTTCTGACCCCTATAACTTTTTTATTTTTCTGTGTATGGGGCGGTATGAGGGCTCATTTTTTGCGCCGTGATCTGAAGTTTTTATCGTTATCATTTTTGTATTGATCAGACTTTCTGATCGCTTTTTATTAATTTCTTCATGATATAAAAAGTGACCAAAAATACGCTATTTTGGACTTTGGAATTTTTTTGCGCATATGCCATTAACCCTGCGGTTTTAATTAATGATATTTTTTTAGAGTTCGGACATTTACGTATGCGGTGATACCACATATGTTTATATTTATTTTTATTTACATGGTTTTTTTTTTATGGGAAAGGGGGGTAATTTGGACTTTTATTAGGGAAAGGGTTAAATCACATTTATTAACTTTTTTTTACACTTTTTTTTTTTTTGCAATGTTATAGCCCCCATAGGGGGCTATAACATTGCATACACTGATTGCCAGCACTCTTCACTGCAAAGCCATAGCTTTGCATTGATCAGTGTAATCGGCAGTCGTTTGCTCAAGCCTGCATCTCAGCCGGGAAGCTTTTACTTTCGTTTTAGCTTTGAACGCCGCGTCTAAAGGGTTAATAGTGCGCTGCACTGTGATCACTGCCGCGCGCTATTAGCCCACGGGATCGACCCGATATTACACGCGGGAGCCGGCCACAGACGTAAATATACGTCTGTGGTCGTAAAGGGGTTGAAGGAGGTGGGATAAGTGTCTGATCACAGGGCCCTGACCGCCACGATCTCCTGCACTGCACCCTGGGTCTCCCCAGGAACAGAGTTCATTGACCACCTCACGAAGGGGCATCCAACATGCCCCCATCGTATATCTCTATGACAGAACAGCCTGGGATGTTCAGAAATCTGGCTGTGCTTGGCTGCGGCCTGCCGAGGACCTCACACCCCCTTCATTAATGTCTGTGGAGGTGGGTGTGGTAGCTCATAATCCAGCACAAATCAAAGTTCACTCCATGCATGCGGATTATGGGGTGCCGGGCCGGTGGGGAATCCTAGCGGAGGGACCCCCAACGATCAGACATCTTATCCCCTATCTAAACATGGTCAGACGTAATACAGCCATAATACAGACATAAAAATGTGTCTGTTTTACAGCAGCGTGAAACCAACCCAAGCTCTCTTCACATGTGTGTTGTGGTTTCTGTTCTAAATAACATCACATGAGGGATACAAAGTATGCCTAAGGGGCCCCATTGACATGTAGTATAATGGTATCTCTTGGTTTTTGTCATAGTGTCCATTTCCTGGATGGGAAGAATAGCGCTGCCATGCAATGTAATGCTTCTCTTCTTGTCAAATGTGACAACATTTGCGATGACGTAGAAGTGAACAAAGCCTGACTTTCCCCTTTGAAGTGATCGTGCCTAAAGGGACTGACTGTATGTGAAGGAGTGTGAAGCCTTGAGGGCTGTGACCAAACAGATTCATTACAGCTCAGCTGACTATGTGAGGTAACACGATCAACGAATCAAAGGCCAAATCCTGTATTGTTAGAGAAAGGGGGTCAAGAGTGGAACCTCTAAGGGATATACATCAGCAGCCATTTTATTAGGCTACATGGATCAAACTGCAGAGCAAGATACTAGAAGAAAATCACAGTCATGAAGAACTTGATATATTTATCCTATGATTCTATGAAACAGATAACCAGCATCTTAGTAACTGATAATCTTTAATACAGCCTCAATATCAAGTAGAATATATCTATAGATAGAAGGAAAAATGCAGAGACTCCCATCTCTTTTGGTCTCAGTTGTCAGGTTGTTCTACCTTAAGGGGTTAATCGACATGTCATTCAAACATGATCATTATGGCTCCTTTCATGGCTCATCATCTCCTATTACTTAGATGAGACTCGTTCCTTGCCATTTAAATCTGTCATTTTGTTCTTTGTTGCTAAGGATCAATTAACTGAAGTGTTGGCACCTGGGGCAGATCCACATTTGGCAACCCCCCCCCCCCCTTACCATGCACTTGCTAGGTAAAAAAAAAAAAGGAAAACACAAATAAATAGACCCCCACCGATCGCATTACTTTAAATTGTGAGAATACTCTTTGTATCAGCAGAAATGTCAGCCTGTCGCCTAAATTAAGGAGGGACGCCTATACTCAGGTGACAGATTGACAACAATGGCCATTATTTCCATAGCAGACCAAATAGATGATGACAATTAGTTCCAGTCACTCACAGGTGACGTCTTCTCTGATTGTAGACAGTCACTTTACTTTTTCTTCACCATCCAGTACAGTAGGTAGATAAAGGGATAGCAAGGAGACGTTGACCCCATCACCCACCCACCCATTAAGTAGTTGGGTCTCTTCAGGGGGTAGACAGGTCCCTTTAGGTAGTTGTACCCATTACATAGATGCCCCAAGTAGGTAGGCCCCCTATAGGTATGTCCCCCTGTGGATAGTTGTCCCCCATAGGTAGGTCCCACTGTTGATAGTTGGAACCCTTTGGCTAGCTTAACCTTCCTGTTGATAGGTAGCTGCCCCCCTGTATATAGCTGCCCCCTATAGGTAGCTCGCCCTCTTGTAGGTAGCTGCCATCCCCTGTAGTTAGCTGGCCCCTTTCCCTGTAGATAGCTCCCTCCATCTTTAGATAGCTGCCCTCTGTAGGTAGCTGCCATCCCTGTAAGTGGCTGCCACCCACTGTAGGTAGCTGGCCCTTGCCTTGTAGACAGTTGCCCCATCTGTACATTGTTACCCAACATGTAGGTAGCTGCCCCCCTTTTCTCTTCCTCCTTGTTCTGCGCTCCGGAGCACAATGACTGACTCATGTGTTGGTGCATAGAGGTAAAGATCTGCCTCTTGTGCCTGCTGGCTTAATACAGCGTGATTGGCAGGGCGTGGAGCCAATGGCTCTTCGCTAAGTCATTCTTACAACCGAGCACCAGATCCGGGATGGTGTGAGGCATATGGCAACACCCAGGTCAGTAGCACCCGGGCAGACAAACACTCTTAATAAATTCTACCATCATATTTAATGCATTAATATACTGTCCAAAATGTTAATCAATGACAGTTCTAGTTGCACTAAAGCAAATACATGCATGGGCGTCCACACGAAAAATCTATGTAAATTATTTTTTACTTTTTGCTGTTCCACTATGTGTAACTTGTACGTATGTTGCCAGCTCTGCTCTCACCCCAAGTCACATAAACATGTACATCCGCAGAGGTGTACATCTGTGGTGAGGGTGTGATGAGGGCAGATGTTATTACCCTAGGGGCAGATGGCATTAACCCCTTGTATTTGTGATACCAGGGCGGGGTTAACCTCTGCACCATCCGAGGTAGGGCCGCTGGATCCTGGGCTAGGCGCAGGGCAAATAATGACTCCGATGCCAAGTTACAGAACAAGAGCAGCTTTACTGAGGCAGACAGATGGAATAGTCAGTTAGGACAAAGGAGGTCACCAGTGACTTCAGAGACTTGAGGGCTCCCTGGGACTTGTAGTGGACTTGAACAGAATACTGCAGACCCACACTAAATTTAGACAGACTCAACTGACTTGATTAGTACTGACTAGACTTCACCCCTTGTGTAGCTTACCAGGCTTTGACGTTCACCTGTAGGGCACTTGGTGATGGAAGCGTGGCTGCATGGTAGGCCTTGGGTCTCCTCAGTACACCAGACACTCTCAGGTCTTGACTGTTCCTCAGCATGTACTCAAGAGAACTAGCTAGCTCCTCGCTGGGTTTATAAGGGAGCAATTTGGAGGTGTCCTATAGGTCACCACACAAGTCACCTGGTCACTGACACCTTCCCTGGTAATATGACTTGGTAACAACATTTAAATGCATATGAACATTATAAAGACAATCTCATACATAACACAAGGCACTTATTATTAACGCATACAATAAGGGTGGACTTAGTGGACACTGAAATAGAGTCCACCACACAGGACAGAAAGGTACAGGAGTGCAACTCCTGTACTGGGCCACCACACATCCCTTCCTCTGGATCCCAGATGCTTGTTAAACAAATTTTTGTGGGTACATGTTAAAATGGCAAAAAATTATGGACAGTGCAATTCGTGAAAGAGCTGTCAGGGCTGGCTCTGGTCACTCACATCATCATGTGTATCCTTGGGGGTTCGCCTCCTCTTCCCTTTACCCTAGATAGTCATAAAAAATGTTCTTTGCAGCTATATCTATGATAGATCTGCAAAGAATTGTGAACAGGCTACAGCCTGCAGTGCAAACTTGCGGGACAGCTAGATTCCTACTCCCAGACTATGCAGGAGACGTCAGCGATGACCAGGGGCTATGGCAGGTCAGCTTAAGAACTCCAGCATCGCTGTCCCATCTCACGTGCATGATCAAATAAAGGTAACAGTATAGACTGAAATAGAATTTTGAATAATAAGGTCCTGACTCTTGAGTATAAAAAATAATAGTAAGGTGTACTTAGCAGGTATTACTTCTTATTTATTTTTATTTATTTTTCTTGTCCATAAGTTTTAATAACATAACGTGGATTATAATTACATAGTCAACTGCTTGGATTTTTAGACAGCAAACAATATTACAGCTAAAAACTGTTTAGCTCAAATAAAAATATGGAATATTGAAATGCAGCTTAGTTCAGGACAGAGTCTACAGCTAACACTAAACTTTTTGTTAGAAACCTTCAATGTCAAACAAAGTCACTTTCCATACTATTTAACTCATTTTACATGAAAAAGCATTAACGTTTTAAAGTTATTTTTTCCTTTTGTGTTTTGTTAACAACGAAAATAAAATGGGTCTAAATATCCTCAAATGGATATTTTGCCTTCACCAATTTTAAAAGCGCTCCTATGAGGGAGAGGTCTGGTTTGATTAAGGGAGTATGGATGGAAGAGGAAAAGGAGTCACAGAGCACAGAGAATTTACTTGTGATGTGGGATAAGGAACAGGAAGTCCTTGGACACAAGATATCAGAAATAATTGGATGAGTGGAAATCTTAGAAACGTCTGTATGGGTGGTCTCTGTAGGCACTGCCTTTAGCAGGGTGAGAAGATGGTACTTTCAAAGATGGCCGGGAACCATTCCAATTGTCTTGCCCATAACTTTCATAAGACTCCGGACCCTCGCCGTGCCCATAGTCATAATACTCTGTATCTCCTGGGCTCTGGCTATAATAACTCTCGTAAGCTTCATAGCTTTGCTCTGCATATGCATCATCATAGCCATAGTCATCATAGGCTTCAGGTGCAGGTGGTGGAAGAGAGATCCTTTGAATTGAACCAGCACAAGCCCTACCAGAAGGTGCTACACTTCGGCTAACACTAGCACCGCGTGAAATTGCTCCTCTTCCTGGGGCTCCTCTTGGAACAAGAGGACGTATAGCACCAGCTCTTCCTCTTGCTGGTGGAGCTGCAGAAGGTGGTACTCCTCTGCCACGGACAGGCCCTCCTCTTCCTCCACGGGCTGCCTCTGTTGGGGCTCCATTCAGATATGACAGCTCAAAAAATTGCTCCGGTACCAAGAACTTCTTTACTTCCTCCATAGCATGTGCCATTCGGGTATATGCCTCACAAGGTGGCCCAAAAACTTCAATGAAAACATGAAGGTCCATGTTTAAGTGACCATATTTCGGGTCCCCACCCTTTCGTAGTTCTTCCTCCTTGGCCTTATCCCGCATCGATCCTTTTCCCAACACAGAGATTTTTGCTCCAGTTTGTTCCTGCAGTCTTTTGTTGGTATTTCCTTGAGGGCCCAAAATCTTGCCAACAAAGTTAAACTTGGGGTACAGTTTGACTGGAATCAAAATTCGCTCCTTCAGCTTCATGTTCTTGTGAGAAAACAAGTCTAAATAGGTGTCCTCTTCATCCTTTTTGGGTTCACCTCCCTTCTTTAGTGTTTCAATTTCGCTCGACAGCAGGCTCATAGCATGTGTGAAAGACGGGTCCAGGCTGTCCTTCTCGGCCATCAGCTCGGGCAGATACTTGGTTTCGGACTCCATGTTTTCTAGTGACTGACCACACACCCAACCGTACAGAAGCTAAATTCAGAGTCTTTGTTTAGTTTTTTAATAATTCACTTAAAATGATCATATATGTTTATGTGGTGGCCCAGTACGGGAGTTGTCACCCTGTACCCTTGCTGCCCTGTCAGGCAGCCTCCCTGCAGTGTCCCCAGGGCCCCCCTGCATCTGTTCTACTGTAATTGTATATTATGTTATGTGTATAAGAATGTTGTAGGGGTTTTTCCGTTTTTGCATTTTTATTTTTTCCTCATCACCTTCTAAAAATCATAACGCTTTCAATTTTGCACATAAAATTCCATATGATGGCTTATTTTTTGTGTCACCAATTCTACTTTGCAGTGGCGTTAGTCATTTTACCCAAAAACAGAAAAAAAATTTATTGTGTGACAAAATTTGAGAAATTTTTTTATTTTGTAACTTTTGGGGGCTTCCGTTTCTACGCAGAGCATTTTATTGTAAAAATAACACCTTACCTTTATTCTGTAGGTCCATACGGTTAAAATGATACCCTACTTATATAGGTTTGATTTTGTCGTACTTCGGAAAAAATCATAACTACATGCAGGAAAATTTATATGTTAAAAATTCTCATCTTCTAACCCCTATAACTTTTTTATTTTTCCGCGTATGGGTCGGTATGAGGACTAATTTTTTGCGCTGTCTTCTGAAGTGTTTATCGGTACCATTTTTGTATTGATCGGACTTTTTGATCATTTTTTATTCATTTTTTCATGATGTAAAAAGTGACCAAAAATACGCTATTTTGGACTTTGAATTTTTTTTTGCGCATACGCCATTGACCGTGCAATTTAATTAATGATATATTTTTATAGTTTGGACATTTCCGCACGTGGCGATACCACATATGTTTATTTTTATTTACACAGTTTTTTTTATGGGAAAAGGGGGGTGACTCAAACTTTTATTAGGGAAGGGGTTAAATGACCTTTGTTCACTTTCAGACACAGCGGTCAACTTTAATCGCCGCGTTTGAAGGGTTAATAGCGTGCGGCACAATGATCGATGCAGCGAGCTGTTAGCCCAGGGTCCCGGCTATGAAAAGCAGCCAAGACCAACCCCGTGTGATGCGGGGTCACGGTGTTACCCCATTTTAAACACTGGGACCGGGCGTAGGGCATACAGGTACGCCCTACGTCCTTAAGAGGTTAAAGAAAGGCTAACATGTGATCACCAGTTGTCATGTGAGTTGTTATGTGATTGCTACCCAGGAGGTATCAGTGAGCAGGTGACTTAATGGTGATCAATGGGACCCCACCAGAGTCTCCCCTATAAAAGCCCTGGGAGGAGTCTCTTCTCTCTCTTAGTTCCTGAATCTTTGCTGAGGTCCAGTGCAGTCGAGCCTAAGAGTGTGTCTGGAGTCATAGGAGGCCTCAAGTCAAGTCTGCAGCCACAAGTTACAAGTCTACGAGTAAGCTAAAGTCACAGCTTAGTCTGTCTCCAGCCAAGTCAAGTCAGTCACTGTCATCTATTGTCAAGTCAAGTGGCCTGCACTAAATTGTCCAAAACCACGGCAAGTCCCAGCAAGCCCTTAAGGTCTCTGAAGTCAGTGGTCACCTCCGTGGGCCCGGCTACACTGTATAGACTGTACCATCTGTCACTCAGTGAAGCTACTTTTGTCCGTAACTTGGTATCGGAGTCATTATTGCCCCTGTGCCTAGCCCAGGATCCAGTGGTATACCTTCGGCTGGTATTGAGGATAAACCGCACCCTGGCGTCACAAATACAAAGGGTTAATGCCATCTGCCCCTAGGGTAATTCCATCTGCCCTACATCACACCCAATACCACATTTAAATAATTTGGGGCATTAGCGTTAACATACAACTGAAACAGAATGATTCTTTCATTAAGCTTTTAAAGTATATCTGCACTTTGGGTGATACTGCCTTAAAAAAAAATAATATATATATATATATATATAGGACAAAGATATAGATGAAACATGAGTATATAGATAAAACATGAGTATATAGATGGAACATGAAAAGCTATACAGCTGTAATGCAATAAATTAAGATATGAAACTATGAAATTATGAGGTACTTAGCTTGCAAATTTGGCGCCAAATAGTGTGGACTGTCCCACCACGGTAAGGTGACCTCATTCTGGGACGGACCCTACACTGTGATTATGCCTCTGTGTGAATAGTACAGCAGGCATGCAAGGTCTGAAACATCCAAGGCACCTTATATACACCTAACAGAGGTGGGTGGGGTGCAGGAGCCAACATGGAGGTAGCCACTCCCCTGTATGTGTAATACAACCAAAGAATAAATTGGCCAGCACTACTGATCCAAACTATTGAAAAAACCTGGCCTGCAGGTGCAAGCTGCTGGGCTAAATATACAGCAACAGGAGAATACAGCAGCACACTGCTAGCACAAAGATATAGATGAAACATGAGTATATAGATAAAACATGAGTATATAGATAGAACATGAAAAGCTATACAGCTGTAATGCAATAAATGAATATATGAAACTATGAAATTATGAGGTACTTAGCTTGCAAATTTGGCGCCAAATAGCGTGGACCGTCCCACCATGAATATGCCTCTGTGTGAACAGTACAGCAGGCATGCAAGGTCTGAAACATCCAAGGCACCTTATATACACCTAATAGAGGTGGGTGGGGTGCAGGTACCTCATAATTTCATAGTTTCATATCTTCATTTATTGCATTACAGCTGTATAGCTTTTCATGTTCTATCTATATACTCATGTTTTATCTATATACTCATGTTTTATCTATATCTTTGTGCTAGCAGTGTGCTGCTGTATTCTCCTGTTGCTGTATATTTAGCCCAGCAGCTTGCACCTGCAAGCCAGGTTTTTACAATAGTTTGGATCAGTAGTGCTGGCCAATTTATTCTTTGGTTTTATATATATATATATATATATATATATATATATATATATATATATATATATATAAATGCGGGTGCCCATAAACACGTGCTATGGAAATAATACTTTTAATTAACAAGAAAAATCTGATCATTTTTATTAGATTTAATAAAGCTTTAATAAACAACAATTTACACACAAACAAAAACTCACCCACCAGCCCAGAAACAAACCTTTCAAAGTCTACCTAAAGTCCAAGTCAAGAAGTACCGTCCTTCAAAGGAAAAAAGGGACAGGAAAAATAGTGCAGCAAAGATCCAAGACAATATGACAAATATGAGTCACTGGCAATTCAATAGGTATACAAGTTGGTGCATTAAGAAGTATTTAGGGAATAGGAACCACAGCAGGTAACTAGTGTTCGCCCATGACTGTAATCACATTTAAAAGGCAGGAGAAAGTACTAGTACAAACATCTCATAAATCCAGAGGCAGTAAGTATAGAAATTATGGAAATGTCTGTAAATCGAGAGACTTCCCCTCTTCCAAGCCCCACCAAGCCTATAAAGCCTATTAAAGCCTATCATGACCCAATTTGGTAAGCATATACTCAAGAATCCCACGACCCCACCATATGAAATTTATGCACGGCCTTATATTTTTCATACATGCTCCGCTTCAAATGAAATATAAGAGAGGCCTAGTAATCCACAGTAGAAGGACTAACTCTAATACAGTATTGGGCACTGAGTTTTCTGGCCTGGTGTAAAAAACAAACCTATTTCCATCTCCGTGGGCCCTTCACTGTATCCTATAGGGCTTAGAAGAGATTGCTTAGGCACCAATAAAAATCTGTACACTTTGAATCAGGACGATCACTTCCCTCCAATAAGGAACCAGATAAGGACAATCCCACACCATATGAAATAAGCGTGCACCAAGTTGGCCACATCTCGGACATGTAGAATTGGGGCGCAAGCAGTGGCGTCTCCAGCTTTGGATTTTTTTTTTGAGGGGGGGGGGCACACTTTTTGGGTAGATAAGTGGGTTTGGGAAGAGTAGGTAGGTTCCACTCCATTACATAGATTTGTCACTTCAGGAGTTAGACAGGTCCCTTCATAGTTTCTACCATTATGGAGGTGTCCCGAGTAGGTAGGTAGGTCCCCGTGAAGATATCTGCCCCCTGTAAGTAGTAGCAGCCACCTTTAGGTAGGGGTTACGCTCTGTAGGTAGGTTCCATTATAGATAGTAGCCCCTTGTATACAGTTTCTGTCCCCTTTTTACAGTAGCAGCCCCCATATATAGTAGTAGCAGCCCCCCACCTATAGTAGTATCAGCCCCCTTTAGGTAGTAGTAGCAGCAGCCCCCCCCCCTTTAGGTAGCAGTAGTAGAAGGGGGGACACACTGGCGGCCAGGAAAAAAGGGGGACCCTGAAGCTCCCATTATATACAGGCAGCTTTAGCATGTGTTCACGTGGAAAAGAAGTGACATGTCACTTAATTTCTGTACAGTTCCCTATCAGACAATACATAGGTAAGACAATTTCTCCTAATAGACATATGTTCCTTAAAATAAATAAATCATATAGTTGCCAAATAACACTGGTATACAAGGAAGAATATTATTAGCATACATATTACCAACATACTGTTACTGACCAAATCCTGTATACTGAGACCAATAATACCATTCTACAAGAAGTAATATTATTACTAAATATATATATATATATATATATATATATATATATATATATATATATATATATTACCATCATACTGTTACTAGCCACAGCTCTGATTGGCTAGAAGCAAACATGTGATCTCATTAGCAGGCTTAGGGGAGTCAAGGCCACAGCCCTGGTTGGCCAGAAGCAAACATGTGATCCCCTTAGTATCCTCCTGCATAAACAGGTTAACACCCTTAGGGCACAGCAGCATAGAAGTGCATAGACAATATAATAAAATACATTAAATCATACATTAAACCTGAGTAGTGGGCCTGGAGCAGACACAATAGGTGACATCCACCTGACCGGTCAGGAAGGCAGGTGTGTTCTGCACCAGGACACTACACTATGGGGGGACTTAGACATGCATATAATATGTATTTATGCTGAAAGAAAAACCAGCCTAATTCAAAAAGGGTTAGTTAAAGGGGGTACTCCGCTGCTCAGCGTTTGGAACAAACTGTTCCGAACGCTGGAGCTGGCGCCGGGAGCTTGTCATGTCATAGCCCCCTCAATGCCTTCACGCCCCCTCCCATAGACTTGCATTGAGGGGGCGGGGTGTGACGTCATGAGGGGGCCAGGCTATGATGTCTCAAGCTCCCTGCGCCGGCTCCAGCGTTCGGAACAGTTTGTTCCAAACGCTGAGCAGCTGAGTACCCCTTTAAGTAACATCTCGACGAGTTTCCCCCATAAATACATCAACGTGGGTTCATCAGAAGACAGTGAAACAAACAAGAATGGAGCAGTAGCAATACTGGTTAAGGTGGAGACACTTAGAGTGCGTTCACACTGAGCAAATCATGAGAAATTCACTCCGAAAAATTTACGTACGGAAAAAATTATTTTCTATTCGCGCGGAATTTGCACGGAATTCGCGCTGACTTTTCGTGGAATTCGCATGGAATTGCGTGCGAAAATGGGGGAGGAAGAAGTGAAGTGTTTTTCAGCCATTTCCGCGCGAATTCCACATAAATTCCACGCAAATTCCACACAGATTCTATTGATTTCTGCTAGCGGATTCTGCTTGAAGAATTAACATGCTCATTCTTCAAGCAGAAAGGAATTCAGCGTCGGAATTCCACTAGCAGAATTTCCTATGTGTCAACAGGACAGCAGAAAAAACATTAAAGTCAATGGGCAGAGGAGATGTGCATTAATTTGGAGCGGAGAATTCAAGAGGAATTACTCGAGTAAATTCCTCTTGAATTACTCAGTGTGAACGTACCCCTAGAGTAGATAAGCAGCGTATTAAGAATATGGGTCAGGTAAGTATCACAAGGTTACTCATTAAAAAAAAGAGATATTTTCATAGTGCTACACCAAAGGTATGTTGGTTGCTGATCAGCACCACAATTATTGCTCAGACACACAGTAATACAACCCTCATTTAGCCTAGACAAAGTGCAACCACCACATCCTGGCTGAGAAAACATGATGTGAGCCACTTTGCCGACATCTCAACCCGGCAAAGTAGATCTCTACTCTGTACAATACATTCAGTTGCAACAAACATAGCAACAGTAACATTGCACCCAGTAAAGTCAGTAAAGTCACAGTAAATATTACCTATTAAAGGGTACCTCTCATCAAATAAACTTTTGATATATTTTAAATTAATGAATGTTGAATAACTTTCCAATAGCATGTTAATGAAAAATATGCTTATTTCTATTGTATTTCTATTGTATCAGTCCCGTCAGCAAGCATTTCTGACTCATGGTGGAGTCCTAAACACTCAGAGCTGCCAGCCTGCTTTGTTCACAGCCAAACAGGCTGTGAACAAATCAGGCTGGCAGCTCTGAGTGTTCTCCTTTGTGAACAAAGCAGAATGGCAGCTCGTAGAGTTTAGGACTCCAGCATGAGTCTGAAATGCTTGCTGCCAGGACTGGTAGGGAGACCCCTAGTGGTCATTTCTTCAAAGTGGAAAATTAAATAGAAAGAAGCATATTTTTTAATAACATGCAATTGTAAAGTTATTCTGCATACATTAATCTATAATATATCAAAAGTTTTTTGATGAGAAGTACCCTTTAAGTAAGTTATATCCCGATCTTCACTAGTCATCTGGTAATTGTAAAGCGCTAAGTGAGTCAATCCATACCTTGTAAAACTTGTCTGGGCACCCTCTATACTGATATATTATTTTTTCATATGGTATCACTGTGTTTATTCAATTTTACCAGAAGGATATAATAGGTAATTTGTCAGCCATCCCATGTTGGAATATATATACAACAAAAATAACAATAATAATAAAAAAAACAACCCCCCCTTTTCCCTACCTATAACCACGCACATTGGTATAATATTGTATTATTTTGTCCCCGATTCGATTCACCCTAGTATTTTTCTACTCCCTTTAATATATTTCGTTATTATACTTTATCCAACATTGTTGTATAATTTTGTTATAGAGGGGTGTTCACACTAGATGCGTTTTACAAGCGGTTCCCAATATATAAATATTGATATACATCTTCTAATGTTTATTATATAAGACTATTGGTAATGAACATATGAGTATAGGCATTATATAAATAGTAAATGGATACCCCCGTAAATGACGCAGTATGCGTGTCCCTTTGTGAACACTCCTCTAGGATATATATAAGACTCATCATGGATTTCCAGTACAGTGTCTTTGTTTTCACCCGTTTTAATTAAGATGTATCCGGTCATGTGACCAAATTCTTGTGTATTTTAACGTGGTTTTGTGAATGTATGTGCATCTACGATTAAGCATTCTTCAGTGCGAAACGTGTCAGATCCTGTCCTGTGTTGGGCGTTGTGAATAAAGCCATACCAAGCTTTTACCTGCAAACACCTGAGTGCCGGATATTTCTTTCTTATGATATGTATATATACCATATATATATATATATATATATATATATATATATATATATATATATTTTTTTTTTTTTTTTTTTTTTTTTTTTTTTTTACTATAGGAAGTGTAACATGCTCATTGCTCTTCATCCAATAGGCCAAACAGAGCAGTTTTAGGACTTTTCTCCATTCTATGCAAACACCCTGGAATTTAATAACCGTAGGATTATCCTGGCTGTATGAATGCGTTATCCGGGGGATTTACTCATGCATTGTAGCAGAGACGTCATTGCTTCAGGACACAATTGCGGCCAATAAAAGAAAGGAAATTATTTTGTACCTGTAAGCAATATAGGAGTTTTGCATGCAGCATTTTTAAATACTTTTGTCATATTTTATGCTTTTCAATGTTGTGGAAAAACAAGTACACCATGGGAAGAACGTGTTAACCAGAAAAAAAAAAGTATGCTATTGTCATTTCCTATACTGAACAATATGTTTTAGAATAAGGGACTTTCTCCACTATTTACCGCTAACAGCTGTTCCATGAATAGATTGTTACAGTGGTCGGTAGTCAAATTGTGAAACTCTCTTAAGTATTTTTTGCTGTGTTCCTTCCTAAATCGAGTTGTTTTCCTGCATAAAAAGCTTTTTTTTAAAAAAGGTCCCCAGTGGTTTCTGTGTTCCTCTGGACGTGCTGTTTACCCCTTCCCTGTTTATGGGGTATTGTTCAGGGGTTATTGTTTCTGATCACCATTCACAGAGCTGTCTTTGTTTTCCAGCTATTCCCAGTATTAGCATAAAATTGTGCTCGGCCATGTTACCACTGACCCATAGCTGACCCGCTCCCATACATGCATCAATGTCATCATTTAGTCTGGTGTCACTTACTTGTTTAAAAAAAGTTCCTTTATAATGGATGATGAAGTAATCATACCGAGAATAGACACTAGTTGTCATTGATCTGTCTGAAAGCGGGCCTACTACTGGTCAAAATAATGCATGAAAATGTTAAATAGTAAAATGGGGTCTACAGTGCTGTCTCGGCAATGCAATGTTATGAAGGACATCCAGTAAAATCAGAGAAAAAGCAGGATTAAAACATGTTAGTCCAAGTTAGAGCACAAATGGGACCACCAACCTTCAGGCATTTATGACCTTAGGTAGGAGTACTCCGTGTGAGACAGTGATGGGTATAGTGGTCAGGGGGCACTATATTTCCCCAAGGTACCTGTCATGTGTAGACACTAGGTATCACTGGTCCATCCAGGCAAAGCTGAGAGAGCTATAAGGAATCTAGCAAGGAGTTAAATCTTTTGGCAAGTCCCATTTTAGGGCCTGGATTTTTATGGAATGACAGACAGGTTGGTAGTGGGGCTTGTCATTCCCATTCTGGGCCAATCTAGGTTTTCATTTTGGGTGAAATCGGCACAGGTGCTGGAGGATGCTCTTTACTGGGTTTAAAAAAATAGGACGTAACTTACTCTGCCTCCTCTCTGATGGGAGTGGGCACAGGGGGACAAGCCAACACACAGTCTTCAACACCACAGGACAGAGAAGGCTATCTTAAAGGGGTACTCCGCTGCTCAGTATTTGCAGCAAACTTTTGGCTGGTCATTGGACTTGAATCTTATCTTGAAGGGGTACTCCATTGCTCAGCGTTTGGAACAGAGTTATCCGAACGCTGCAGATGGCGCCGGGAGATTGTGACATCATAGTCCCGCCCCCTCATGATGTCACACCCCGCCCCCTCAATGCAAGTCTATGGGAGGGGGCATGACGGCCAGCACGCCCCCTCCCATAGACTTGTGTGGTAGGCCTCTGGGGTAGGGGTAATGCAGTCAGGGTATTGCTTCAGTATATCAGGGGTTAAGGTTAACCCTATAGTTCGTGAAGCCAGGCTGAGGGATAGTATGCTGAGATAATTCTCCGGCCTATCGCCACCCTTCCCAGTAACGACAGGTGCATATGAACAATGACTGAAGGTAAACAAGATAGTTGAACTTGAACTTGGATAAACTTTACTTGAAGGCTTGCGATACATCCAATGAACAGTAACAGTCTCATCAATACAGTCTCTATACATTTCATTGACTTGCAGTTGTTGCGGACCTTGACTTGTTTTATAAGTCTCTGAATTTAGGGTTAATTGCAAAGATTCGTCTGGATTTAGGGGACAGATAAGGTCCGGTGCTTAGGGATTGATACACTGACGGTTTGGTAATGATCAGCCGTTGCTGCAAGGCTCAGGCCTAAACTCACTGATGACAGCAGCGCAGATCCTTCTCTCATGAAAGCCCGGGAACAAGAGAGCGAACTATGGCCGCCACTCCCTTATATGGGCGGGGGCAGGGTCGTTTTAATTGGTCCGAATATCTGTCACTCACTGTTACAAGGAACTGTGGGCGCAATACGTCACAGGGACCTGCAAAGGTCCTTAAGCAAGAACCATAGAGTTTACCTGATCACGTGACCCGCAGGTCCTGTTACACTCCGTACAGGTAATTAACCACTTATATACATTTGTACAATTATATTTATATACATCCTGAGTAAACTGTAAGATAACTAATATCTAGATGAGAGGTGACAAGGGGTGGACTAAATAAGAAGGACCCCGACGTCCTAGGAACTCTGGCTATAGGGACCTATATACAGGTACCGTATAGGATGCGGTACCGGGACACCACAAACCCCCTTACTTAAGATAAGTCGACTTCGACGCCTATCCCCTAAGACAGAGGGACTAGGACTAGAACAGGATAATCTATGAATTTGCTATACATCCTAAGTAAACATTGAACACATTTACATTCTCTGATACTCCTACTAGTATCTGGACTAGACAATAGAAATCTATCTACACATTAATACTATCTAGACATTAATGCTATCTAGACATTAACGAAGCTATCTAACCTTTAGTCTCTAACTTCTTAGACATTTTTATTAAGCTTACTTTACATTTTAAAGCTTACTAGACAATTAGGCAGCTATCTGACATGTAGTTGCTAGCTCCTAAGACATTTTATTAGCTCTCTACACATTTTTATGAGGCTAACTAGACATTAGTACAGCTCTCTATACCTTTAGCGTCAAGCTGACTAGACATTTTTATTATCTCACACATTTTATTCATTTTGCCAACAATGAGTTACCTATTAGTACAAATAAGGTATACTGGCTAGCCGGAAGCTAGGCCACAGTAAGATTGGCTGCTAGGGTCTATCGGTTACATGCTACTTACCCCTAGAGCACTTCACATAACCTACCTAGGTTACTTTAAGCATTACGTGTTTCATTCTATATTCGCAAGAGCACCTACTGGCCAGGTAGAGCATCTCACACACGCAAAGAAGGAGAAGAAGAAGTGTAACTAACAGATCCAGGAATTGAATTTCAATAGGTTACAATCCCTAAAGTGTTTTCTTAAGTGAGATATTTATTTTGGTGTATGTACTAGAGAAACGTGAGGTAGTACATTTAAGTCAGTTAGTTAAGGTACTATGTGTGTAAGTACTACTTTAAGGGTAATCTTCCCTATCATTTTTGTTGAGACAGGTGCTAGCGATTGGCGACAGCAATAATACTACCCTCGGAGGAGCCGGGGTGTCACATGTTAAGTAACTACTAAAACACCTTTAGCATTCTTTACATTTGTATGTACAAGAATTATTTATGTTTTTATTGCTGAGTGTACACGTGCAACACACTGCCATTTTCTGTGTACAGCTCTGAATCACTTTTTATGTACATAGACATTAGACTATCTTTCTATGTACAACCCTTACCTATTTTTTTATGTACACAGACAGGAGGATATCTTCCTGTGTACAAGAACCATATACATTTTTACTATACATTTATCAACACTCCAACATGGTTCAGGCGCATTCACCTGATAAGTGCAACATTTAGCATAAGAGTTCTTATGAAGCTGCTGGTATATACATAAAACAGACGTGTAAGGATCAGCAGTCCACCTACACTAAGAGTCCAATTAAAGGGAAATATACAAATTGGCGTGTAAGGATCAACAGTCTACCTACACTAAGAGTTCATTTAAAGGGAAAGGAAACACGGCTTTACCACAACTCAGCCGGGTACAGTTCTTAATGAATCTCCTACAGGCTAGGAGTATATAGACTTAATAGTCAGGCACAAGCTTAGTGGTTACGTTGCTGAACTTTCAACTGGAACAATCTTAGCACAGTCCTGCTAGGCACAATTCTTGAACTTGGTTGCTGCAAAACAAAAGTGGTTAACACAAGAAACAATAGGACATTACTTTAAAGTCTCTTTAGAGAATATTCTTCTTTACTCTTCTAGTGCCTCTCTGGGTTCCTCTATATCTGCCAACATCAGGGGCAGGTATAGAATTGACATAGCTTTGCCACACCACATTGGTGAGGATGGAGTGGTGGAAGGCAGCATTAGAAAGGGACACAGGCTTTCTAGCCGGGATCAAAGTGGGGCAATAGGGCTTGAGTACCATCTCCAAACTAGGATGGACTCATGACTCTTTCGTTGGTACCCTGGAAGCAGACAAACTCTCCATGTCAGAAGAGGGCCTTGGTACATACGTTGGTACCTGTGCAGGAGGCAAGCTCTCATTGCTCTGAGAGGGCCTAGATACGTGCGTTGGTATCTCTGGAACAGACAAACTCTCATTGCTCCAAGAGGGTCTAGGTACGGTCTTTGGTGCCCCCTTGTATGGTGCACCACAAACACCGCTCCCGTACACAGCAACACAGTTTACAGCACATGAATAAAGTTTGTTTTCTGAGGGGGGAGTACACTTTCACTAGTGGCGACTGTAGTAGGCACACACCCGTTCGTGACGGCAAAAAGGCTTTGTGGTGGGCGTCTGGGGTAGGGGTAATGCAGTCAGGGTATTGCTTCAGTATATCAGGGGTTAAGGTTAACCCTATAGTTCGTGACGCCAGGCTGAGGGCTAGTATGCTGAGATAATCGCCGCCCTTCCCAGTAACGACAGGTGCATATGAGCAATGACTGAAGGTCCACAAGATAGTTGAACTTGAACTTGGATAAACTTTACCTAAAGGCTTGCGATACATCCAATGAACAGTAACAGTCTCATCAATACAGTCTCTATACACTTCAGTGACTGGCAGTTGTTGCGGACCTTGACTTGTTTTATAAGTCTCTGAATTTAGGGTTAATTGCGAAGATCCGTCCGGATTTAGGGGATAGATAAGGTCCGGTGATCTTGCAGAGTGCTTAGGGATTGATACGCTCACGGTTTGGTAATGATCAGCCGTCGCCGCAAGGCTCAGGCCTAAACTCGCTGATGACAGCAGCGCAGATCCTTCTCTCATGAAAGCCCTGGAACAAGAGCGAGCTATGGCCTCCACTCCCTTATATGGGCAGGGGCGGGGCCGTTTTAATTTAAAGGAATTGAGGGCGCAATACGTCACAGGGACCTGCAAAGGTCCTTAACCCCTTCATGACCCAGCCCATTTTCACCTTCAGGACTTGGGCATTTTTTGAAAATCTGACCACTGTCATTTTAAACATTAATAACTCTGGGATGCTTTTACTTATCATTCTGATTCCGAGACAGTTTTTTCATGACATATTCTACTTTATGTTATTGGTAAAATTTCACTGATATTTGCATCCTTTCTTGGTAAAAAATCTAAAAATTTCATGAAAATTTTGAAAATTTTGCATTTTTCTAACTTTGAAAGTCTCTGCTTGAAAGGAAAATGGATATTCCAAATAAATTACATATTGATTCACATATACAATATGTCTACTTTATGTTTGCATCAAAAAATTGACGTGTTTTTGCTTTTGGAAGACACCAGAGGGCTTCAAAGTTCCGCAGCAATTTTCCAATTTTTCTCAAGATTTTCTAAATCGTACTTTTTCAGGGCCCAGTTCAGGTTGGAAGTGGATTTTAAGGGTCTTCATATTAGAAATACCCCATAAATGACCCCATTATAAAACCTGCACCCCCCCCCCCCCCCAAAGTATTCAAAATGACATTCAGTAAGTGTTTTAACCCTTTAGGTGTTTCACAGGAATAGCAGCAAAGTGAAGGAGAAAATTCTAAATCTTCATTTTTTACACTCGCATGTTCTTGTAGACCAAATTTTTGATTTTTTACAAGGGGTAAAAGGAGAGAAATCACCCTAAAATTTGTAACCCAATTTCTCTCGAGTAAGGAAATACCTCATATGCGTATGTAAATTGTCCGGCGGGCGCAGTAGAGGGCTCAGAAGGGAAGGAGCGACAATGGGATTTTGGAGAGTGAGTTTTTCTGAAAGGGTTTTTGGGGGGCATGTCCCATTTAGGAAGCCCCTATGGAGCCAGAACAGTGGACCCCCCCACATGTGACCCCATTTTGGAAACTATACCCCTCATGGAATTTAATAAGGGGTGCAGTGAGCATTTACACCCCACTGGCGTTTGACAGATATTTGAAACAGTGGACTGTGCAAATTAAAAATTTTATTTTTTATTTTCACAGACCACTGTTCCAAAAATCTGTCATACGCCAGTGGGGTGTAAATTCTCACTGCACCCCTATTACATTCCGTGAGGGGTGTAGTTTCCAAAATGGGGTCACATATGGATATTTATTGTTTTGCGTTTGTCAGAACTGCTGTAACAATCAGCCACCCCTGTGCAAATCACCTCAAATGTACATGGTGCACTCTCCCTTCTGGGCCTTGTTGTGTGCCCCCAGAGCACTTTGCGCCCACATATGGGGTATCGGGAGAAATTGCATTACAAATTTAGAGGGTCTTTTTTCCCTTTTACCTCTTGTGAAAATGAAAAGTATAGGGCAACACCAGCATGTCAGTGTAAAAAAATTATTTTTTTACACTAACATGCTGGTGTAGACCCCAACTTCACCTTTTCATAAGGGGTTAAAGAAGAAAAAGCCCCCCAAAATTTATAAGGCAATTTCTCCCGAGTACGGCGATACCCCAGATGTGTCCCAAAACTGTTGCCCTGAAATACGACAGGGCTCCAAAGTGAGAGAGCGCCATGCGCATTTGAGGCCTAAATTAGGGATTGCATAGGGGTGGACATAGGGGTATTCTATGCCAATGATTCCCAAACAGGGTGCCTCCAGCTGTTGCAAAACTCCCAGCATGCCTGGACAGTCAATGGCTGTCCGGCAATACTGGGAGTTGTTATTTTGCAACAGCTGGAGGCTCCGTTTTGGAAACAGTAGCGTACCAGACGTTTTTAATTTTTTTGGGGGAGGGGGGCTGTGTAGGGGTATGTGTAAATGTAGTGTTTTTTACTTTTTATTTTAGGTTAGTGTTAGTGTAGTGTAGTGTTTTTAGGGTACAGTCACATGGGCAGAGGTTCACAGCAAGTTTGCCGCTGGAAGTTTGAGCTGCAGCGCAAAATTTGCGCCATCTCAAACTTGCAGCACTCACTGTAAACCTCCGCCCATGTGAGTGTACCCTGTACATTCACATTGGGGGAGGGGGCAAACATCAAGCTGTTGCAAACTCCGAGCATGCCCTTTGGCTGTCCGTGCATGCTGGGAGTTGTAGTTTTGCAACAGCTGGAGGCACACTGGTTTGGAAACACTAAGTTAAATAATAAACTTTCAAGTGTTTTGCAACCAAACTTAGTGTTTCCAAACCAGTGTGCCTCCAGCTGTTGCAAAACTACAACTCCCAGCATGCATGGTCTGTCAGTGCATGCTGGGAGTTATAGTTTTGCAACAATTGCAACAGCTGGAGGCACTGAGGTAGGAAACGGACAATGTTTCCCAACTAGTGTGCCTCCAGTTGTTGCAAAACTACAACTCCCAGCATGCCCAGACTGCCCAGGCATGCTGGAAGTTGTAGTTCGGCAATATCTGAAGGATCAGATGTTGCCGAACTACAACTTCCAGCATGCTTGGGCAGTCTGGGCATGCTGGGAGTTGTAGTTTTGCAACATCTGGAGGTCCACAGTTTGGAGACCACTGTATAATGGTCTCCAATCTGTGCTCTTCCAGATGTTAGAGAACTACAACTCCCAGCATGCCTGGACAGATTGAGCATGCTGAGATTTGTAGTTTTGCAACATCTGGAAAAGCACAGATTGGAGACCATTATACAGTGGTCTCCAAACTGTGGACCTCCAGATGATGCAAAACTACAACTCCCAGCATGCCCAAAAAGCCAAAGGCTGTCTGGGCATGCTGGGAGTTGCAGTTTTGAAACTCCCAGACGCAGCAGTGAGATCGCTTTACGGCGATCTCACTGCTGCCAATGAAGATGCCGCACTGCTGCCGGAAACTCACCGACGGGACGCAGCGCCGCCGGGACCGCATGGAGGACGCCGCTCACGCCTGGACCGCTCGGGACACCGCATGGCCGGGTAAGTGACGCCGGGGGACGGGTCAGGGACACTTAGCAGAGCGGTGTGTCCCCCGATCCCCGTGATCGGGACTCACACACCGCGCTGCTAAGTATTCTCATAGCGAAACGCTGCTATCAGCTAGTCAGATTTGACTAGCTGATAGCAGCGATCGCTGGGGGGGGGGGGGGGGGGGGTATGAAACCCCCGTGGTCGCATGGTAAGATGGCTGGCTATCAGTGATAGCCACCATCTTACCGGGCGCTGCGGGATGCCGCGAGTAGCGGCAAAAATGTTCATGACGTACCTGTATGTCATGGGTCGGGAACAACTTCCCACTCATGATGTACAGGTATGTCATAGGTCGGGAAGGGGTTAAGCAAAAACCATAGAGTTTACCTGATCATGTGACCCGCAGGTCCTGTTATGCTCCGTACAGGTAATTAACCACTTATATACATTTGTACAATTATATTTATATAAATCCTGAGTAAACTGTAAGATAACTAATATCTAGATGAGAGGTGACAAGGGGTGGACTAAATAAGAAGGCCCCCGACAACCTAGGGACTCTGGCTATGGGGACCTATATACAGGTACCGTATAGGATGCGGTACTGGTACACCACACTTGCATTTAGGGGTTGGGGTGTGACGTCATGAGAGGGCGGGGCTATGACATCACTAGCTCCCGAAGCCGGCTCCAGCGTTCGGAACACTTTGTTCCAAATGCTGAGCAGTGGAGTACCCCTTTAAGATAAGATTCAAGTCCAATGACCAGCCAACTTAATGGAATGGCCCTAAGGGCAAAATCCACTTTCTACGACTCTGCTGAAAATAAATCTTTACTGTTGGAAAATCACAGACTCGGACTGGAGCTCCAAATAGGTGGGGTCGAAAAAATAAGACAAAACCTCTCCCATAGCATTTTTGTTCTCAGGAGTAAAAAAAAGATAGAGGTAATAAGCATAGTGCAGGTAACATAGGGTATTGTGGTCGGTGTAGATGGTTACAGGATTGTAAACCCTCTCCATCAGGTGACATCACTCCTCCAAGACCAATTTGAACAGTTTGTGTTTCCTATGCAATTATTCTTCTCAATGGGTGTAAAGGTTTTGGAAAAGAGATTACGGGATTTCTTTGCTCTCAGGAGTTGCTCTGGTTCGGTATCGCCCTTGTGGGAGTGGAACAGATACTCCAGTTTTATCTCTTACCCTCTTCCAGCCACTTCTTGAAAGATATTTAATGAATCAGACTAATAAATACTTCCTCCGCAGCTTCTGCATCGCTGCACCTTAAACAAGGAACTTACATACACCTGTTTCCCCTAAAATAAACCCTACCCCAAAAGTTAGCCCTAGCAGGATTATCATGGTGGGCTGCAATATAAGCCCTACCCCAAAAATAAGACCTAGGCCAGGGGTAATCAACTGGCAGACAACGGTCCAGATCCGGACCGCGGCCGCCAGTAATGCCCGAAACCCATCCCCCCCCCTCCCCTTGGCTGGTCCCACGGCAAGTTACCGTAATTGAGCCGGGGCAGGGACTCTGTCGCTTTAAAACGTCACGGACGTGTCCCTACCCCCGGCTGCTAAGCAACAGAAGGAGATCCCGCCACCGCCGACAGCTGCAGCTTCCGTACAGTACAAGTTGCGGACGCTACCGTATGAAGGTAGGGAAGTGCTGGTCTCCGCTGGGGATGAAATGTGTACTGTAGTTTATTATGGCAGAGGGGTGGGGGGCACTGTAGGAGAGTGGAGGATGACGGGGGAAGGGGAGGATGGGGGGCTGTAGCAGTGTGGAGCATGGGGGGGCTGTAGGAGTGTGGAGGATGGGGGTGGGGGCTGCAGGAGTGTGGAGGATGGGGGGCTGTAGCAGTGTGGAAGATTGGGGGGTGCTGCATCCTCCACACTGCTACAGCCCCCCATCCTCCACACTGCTACAGCCCCCAATGTTGTTCAAGGTACATACTGTAAATAAATTTTTTGTGACTAAAATTTATATAAGACCCGGTCTTATTTTCGGAGAAACATGGTAGTTGGTTAATTTACCATAAACAAGGACAATGAGGTAATGATGGTGTAATGTACTTCTCTCTCTCTCTCTCTCTCTTCTGTGGATTAAATGGCGGAGCTGAGGGATCTTGACAACCAGTCTTGCTGACAGCAGGGCAGGTTAGCCCATCAGGCAGTTGCTGTGCCCAGCCAATCATGCCTAATGCTGGCATTTCACTTTTCTTGAGAAACGGCACATGTATACAGGTGTCCGCTGGCCTCCGGCACCTCTGATTATTTATTACTAATGTGCTTCACATGCATTTACCCTGATCAGTGTTTTTACTGTTTCCTGACTCTTGGCTTGTTTCTCTGATTTCCTGATTTTGGTTCTGACATTCCCTCCTGGTTCTAACTCTTGATCTGGCTTCTGACTTTAGTTTGGTTACTGACTTTGTCTCTGACATTACCTCCTGGCTCTGACCTCGGCTCTGGTATTGACTACAGTTTAGGTTCTGATTTCTGACAGGCCAGCAGGAGTCCAAAGAGATGGGGAGAAATGTGCTCTGGACAAGTAGGGAGACACCTAGTGGCAGCGTTTCTAAACACAAATTAAACATAGAAAACTACATTTTTTTAAAACAAAATACATTAGAAAGATTTTTTATTTACCATAAATCGGCAATAGCAAAAATTAGTTTTAATGGCAGCGCCCAGTTAACCTCTTAAGGACGCAGGGCGTACCTGTATGTCCTGTGCCCATTCCCGCAATATAACGTTGGGTCACACGGTGGCCCGCATCATATTGGGTCGGTCCCGGTGGCTACCGATAGCCGGGACCCATGGCTAATACCGGACATCACCGATTGCAGTGATGTCCGGTATTAACCCCTCAAAGTTGATCGACATGTCTGAAATGTAAAAAAATGTATCGGGCGGTGTCCTGATCAGCTGAGGACACATGAGGAGGGTCCCTACCTTCCTTCACGGCGTCCGATCAGCGATTGATTAAGATCCAGGCTTGAGCAATCGACCGCCGATAACACTGATCAATGCAATGCTATGGCATAGCATTGATCAGTGTCTGCAATCAGTGTATTGCATATTATAGTCCCCTATGGGGGCTATAACATAGCAAAAAAAGTGTAAAAAATAGTTAATAAATATGATTTAACCTCTTCCCTAATAAAAGTTTGAATCACCCCCCTTTTCCCATTTAAAAAAAAACTATGTAAATAAAAATAAATATAAACATATGTGGTATCGCCACATGCATTAATGTCCAAATTGTAAAATATATCATTAGTTAAACTGCACGGTCAATGGCGTACACGTAAAAAGATTCAAAAATCCAAAATAGCGTATTTTTTGGTCACTTTTTATACCATAAAAAATTAATAAAAAGCGATCAAAAAGTCCGATCAAAGCACAAAGGGTACCAATGAAAACTTCAGATCACGGCGCAAAAAATTAGCCCTCAAACATCCCTGTATGCGGAAAAATTAAAAAGTTATAGGGGTCAGAATATGACAATTTTAAACGTATTCAATTTCGTGCATGTAGTTATGATTTTTTCCAGAAGTACAACAAAATCAAACCTATATAAGTAGGGTATCATTATAATCGTATGGACCTACAGAATAAAGAGAAGTGTCATCTTTACTGAAAAATGCACTGCGTAGAAACGGAAGCTCCCAAAATTTACAAAATGGTGTGGTTTTTTTCTTGTCTCACAATGATTTGATTTTTATTTATTTTTTGGTTTCACCGTAGATTTTTGGGGAAAATGAATGATGTCATTACAAAGTAGAATTGATGGTGCAAAAACAAAAGCAATCATATGAGTCTGTAGGTGCAAATTTGAAAGGGTTATGATTTTTAAAAGGTGAGGAGGAAAAGACAAAAGTGCAAAAACGGAAAACACTGAATCCTTAAGGGGTTAAGGGTTCAAGCTGCAAATAACTTTATTGAGTACTCAGCTTTCAAGAAACTCTGGATTTCTCTACGTCACACCTTTATGAATGGTTCCCCTATTATCAGGGTCACGTCAGTCACTTTACCGTCCATGTCTTTTTCAAAGTGAGAATTCTTTATACCAAAAACACTTTATACCTGACATTTCTATTTATCGAATAACCATCTGGCCAGAATAACTGCTGGGGTCCCTTCTGTTTCTGGCATTGCCTCTATGATCTATCATCTGCTCCCATTCAGGTCAATTTCTCCTCTGACTGTTGAGATGTGATCCTAATCCTAAGACTTGTTGAGATGTGAAGATACTATCACTGCACTGTCCTTAAGGGGGTACTCTGCCCCTGGACATCTTAATCCCTTTCCAAAGGATAGGGGATAAGATGTCTGGTCACGGGGGTCCAGTACCAGATGACTGGCAATGCGGGACGGAGGCTCGTGCTGTCACGGCCACACATCCTCAATGCAAGTCTATAGCAGGGGGTGTGACGGCTGTCACGGGGTGATACAAGGGGGCACGGCCGTGATGTCACGAGTCTCCGGCACTGCACCTGACGCTATAAACAAATGCCGGGTGCAGCAGGGAGATCGTGGGGGTCCCCAGCGTCACGCCCCCTCCCATTGACTTCCATTGAGGGGGCGGGGTATGACATCATGAGGGGCGGGGCTATGATATCACAAGCTCCCAGCGCTGGTGTGAGGTGGTTTTTTGCGCCCCCGTAGATCCATGCGTCCGCTCCTCCCCCAGCTCTCCGAATATTTCCGAAGCTAGAACTGGGGGAGGGCAGAGCAAGGGGAGGGAGAAAGTTCACGCCCCCTCCCTCATCTGCCGTGGGGACCTGCCGTGGCGATCTATGTCCTCAGGGAGGGGGCATGCCGTAAAGATCTGCGTCCAGCCGAGCTCAGGGAGGGGAGATGAGGGAGGGGGCGTGAACCTCCTCCCTCCCCTTGCTCTGCCCTCCCCCAGTTCTAGCTTCGGAAATGTTCGGAGAGCTGGTGGAGGAGCGGACGCATGGATCTACGGGGGCGCAAAAAACCACCTCACACCGGCTCCAGCGTTGGGAACAGTTTGTTCCAAACACTGAGCAGCTGAGTGCCCCTTTAACCAGTGACCAGTAGGTGACATCTTCTTATGTACTTTCATTTATACTGTATGACATTCCTCCTAAATGTCATATTTACTTGGAACATGCCACCAGCCTTTCTTCAAAAAACAAACAAAAAAAAAACTAAAAACTTGTTACATTCAAGATTTATAGATATTAAATTCAGAGATTCAAAATAAGCATTTCAAATAAATGTCCATAAAAATATCCGATTTCTAAAAAGTAACCATAATACGTTGCCAAGAGAAAATATAGTTTGTGGCTCGATGAAGCGTTTCATATTAAACTACTAAGGTCACTACAGCAGCTGCTGAGCATTGTTCCCCTGAGAATCGCACTGCTGGGAAGAAATCTCCATGTGTTGTAGTAATCTGGAGGACTCAGAAGTAAGAAATAATGAAGGGGGGGTTGTATGGTATTGGGGTGTCCCAGCACTGCAACTGGAAGACATTTGTCCCGCTGACACACAGTGCTGCTCCTGCTCCCCTCCTGTCTCTCTTTCTCATTGTTTCACGCTTCCTGGCCCTTTCAGGATGTGATTGTTGCAGACGCAGGGGGTGCGTTGCCGGTAAGAAATAGAGGAAGCTGCGGTCACTGACAGAGTGCAAGGCCATGTAAGAGATGAGACCAGACAGAACTAAGCCATTTGAAAGGTAAATTGTTCATTGAGGTTTTCCGACTTAAAAAGAAGAACTCGGCTTAGGTCACAGTTGCCGTGTTCTGTGTCACTGATGTAACCAACAAATGAGCTTGTGGCTTCCTGCTGTTCCTTTTATTACGCAGGTGCACGTTTCGCTTACATTTCTGGCCTCACTTTGTTTAGTTTTCGGAGCAATGGGGCCGAGCACAGATGGTCAGGCATGGCTCTTCTGTGTGCGCGACCGTTTCATTAGGCGGAGAAAAATGCTCAATTATCTCGGTGTCACCTTGTGAGGAGCGCACAGCCTCCCTGTGACTTAATCCTCTATTTGTCACTGTCGCAAACTCTAGAACAGAACTAACCCCCGGCTTTTTTTTTGACATTGTGTAATTCTCAAAGGGGAAGCACAGGCTCACAATGTAGGTTCTTTGTTTCATCCTGTCATACTAATGGGAAAGAGAGAGACAGATCGCTCCATCTTCAATTATCAGTACATCCTGGAAGAGTAATAATGGAGCAGTTTTTGTGACAACAGAGAAGTTTTAGTATAGCGGCGATCACTCACGGCATCATTTCATATCATTCGGCTCTACTTTCGACTTTTTGTGGAAATTTTCTTTAAAGGAGTACTCTAGTGCAGAGTATTCCTGCTCCGTCCTGCCCGGGCTGCAAAATAAATGAAAATGAACCATCACTCACCTCCTTGGGTTCCCTTGGAGCGCCACTACAGCTGATTGGTCCTCCGGTCCATCCTCTTCATACTTCCGGGTGTAACGAAGCGTCACATGGCGCTCAGCCTATCACCGGCCGCCGCAATGTTCTGCCTCGGCCGGAGATAGGCTGAGCGCCATGTGACGCTTCGTTACACTCGGAAGTATGAAGAGGATGGACCGGAGGACCGATCAGCTGTAGTGGCGCTCCGCGGGAACCCAGAGAGGTGAGTGATGGTTCATTTTCATTTATTTTGCAGCCTGGGCAGAACGGAGCAGGAATACTCTGCACTAGAGTACTCCTTTAAGGGCCTGTTCACACCACATTTGGCTATCCTGCTTGATTTATTGATTCATTTATTTTCACACAGATCTATGGGTTTTTAGTGGGGCTTCTTCCATGGTTAAAAGTGTCCTTTTGAGTCCATTTTGTACAATGCAAATCAATGATGACAGAACGATTCAGCATCCTGTTACATCCTGTTTGACACACTGTTTTTCTGTGGTATTTATTAAAAGGCTGGCTGTACGGTGTGCCGACATATGTGCTGTCTGATATTTGTAACATATACCACATCATAATGTGAATGTAGCCTGGCACCTCTAAAAAAGGCATAGTAAAAAACAAAACTAAAAAACTGTTTAAACAGATAAAAATAGATGCAAACTCATACAACATAGCCAAAAATGAACAGTTGATCTTAAATGGTCATTGTTGTTTCAAACAACTTCTTTCCGCTTATCTAATGCCTAACATTTTTGTAATTCCCTTTTTTTTTTTTTAGGGATTTTGCTCTCAGCTTATCTCAGTGACAGCTTTAGGTGCTCAGTGTAACTCTTTCCTTACTGTGTTGCCATTCGTACACATTGCTGTCTCCTGTATCAAATATATTTCCACTCCTTTATTTAGTATGCAGGTGTGTCTTCAGCAGATGCTCAGTGCTTAGAATAACCAATTCCTTGCTGTGCTACTGCTGTTTCTTTCATTTTTGCTTACCTAGCACCTTGCAAAAACAGAAGCTCAGTAACCCCTTCTACATCCACATTTCATCTATAGTAGTGTTCTTTTAAATCACCCCAGCACAGTGCAGTACACTTTTACCATCATTATGTCATAGCAGAGAGGAGTAGGTCCTGTGCTGTGCTGTCATTGGACAGGCAACTAAGGTGTGTGTACTACTGGCAAAAAGCTCAGCTCTGGTCCTGTCCAATGAAGAATAAGAAATAGTTGTGCATCATGGAGGGGGCTCTTAGGGGCTCAATAACAGAAGTGAGATTACTGAAATCACCTTGTCACCACTCTTTTTTTTAAATGTCTTTTTAAGATAGAAAATAAAAACAGGATGTTTCAATATAATGCAATAATATGATGTGAGACTAACCTAATATAGGGACAGTTACAAGAATAACATGCTCAACACACTGCTGCACATTTTCCAGGCTATTGTTTCTACTATAATCCTTATAATCCTACCCCTGGATGTATGGACAACAGCTCAAACACCACTCTAGTTAAAGGGGTACTCTGTTGAAAAACTATTTTGTATTTACATAATCTTTTTTACTATGTTTTATGGCAATTATGTCTATTAAAGGGGTACTCCGGTGGAAAACTATATATTTTTTTAAATAAACTGGTGTCAGAACGTTAAACAGATTTGTAAATTACTTCTTTTTAAAAATCTTAACTCTTCCAGTACTTATCAGCTGCTGTATGCTCCACAGGAAGTTATTTTCTTTTTAAATTTCCTTTCTTTCTGACCACAGTGCTCTCTGCTGACAACTCTGACTGTATCAGGAACTGTCCAGAGTAGACGCAAATCCCCATAGCAAACCTCTCCTGCTCTTGACAGTTCCTGAGACAGACAGAGGTGTCAGCAGAGAGCACTGTGGCCAGACCGAAAATACATTTAAAAAGAAGAGAACTTTCTGTGGAGAATACAGCAGCTGATAAGTACTGGAAGGATTTATATTTCTATAAAGAAGTAACTAGCTGAGTACCCGGCGCTGCCCGGTTTTTCCTTCCTAATCCTTTAGGGGAGAAAAATCAACAATGGAGGAAGCTTTTGACTTCATATCCCGTCCTCATATCTTGTTGTGATATCCCAACCCCATATCCCGGACTCCTATCCCAACCTCCTATCCCGTCCTCCTATCCCGACCTCCTATCCCGTCCTCCTATCTTGACCTCCTATCCTGACCTCCTTTCCCATCTTCCTATCCTGTCCTCCTATCCTGTCCTCCTATCCCGACCTCCTATCCCGACCTCCTATCCCGACCTCCTATCCCGTCCTCCTCTCCCGTCCTCATATCTCGTCCTCCTGTCTCTACCTCCTATCCTGTTCTCCTTTCCCGACCTCCTATCCCGACCACCTGTTCACCTATCCCGACCACCAGTTCCCTGTTCTCCTATATCGACCTCGTATATCGACCTCCTATCTCGACCTCCTATCCCGATAACCTATCCCGACCTCCTATCCCGACCACCTATCCCGACCTCCTATCCTGTCCTGATATCCCGTCCTCCTATCCCATCCTCCTATCTTGACCTCCTATCTTGACCTCCTATCCTGACCTCCTATCCCATCCTCCTATCTCGACCTCCTATCCCGACCTCTTATCCCATCCTCCTATCTCGGCCTCCTATCCTGACCTCCTATCCCGACCTCATATCCCAACCTCCTATCTTGACCTCCTATCTCGTCCTCCTTTCCCGACCTCCTATCCCATCCTCCTATGCCGTCCTCCTATCCCGTCCTCCTATCTCGACCTCCTATCCCGACCTCCTATCTCGACCTCCTATCTCTACCTCCAATCTCGACCTCCTATCCCGTCCTCCTTGCCTGTTCTCCTATTTTGACCTCCTATCCCGTCCTCCTATCTCAATGTCCTATCTCGACCTCCTATCCCGTCCTCATATCCCGTCCTCATATCCTGACCTCCTATCCCGACCTCCTATCCCGTCCTCATATCTCATCTTCATATCTCGACCTCCTATCTCAACCTCTTATCCCATACTCCTTTCCCGTTCTCCTATTTCAACCTCCTATCTCGACCTCCTATCCCGACCACCTATCCCGACCACCTATCCCTGCCACCTATCCTGACCTCCTATCCCGTCCTGATATCCCATCCTCCTATCCCGTCCTCCTATCTCGACCTCCTATCCTGACCTCCTATCCCGACCTCCTATCCCGACCTCCTCTCTCGATCTCCTCTCTCGACCTCCTATCTCAACCTCCTATCTCGTCCTCCTTTCCGTCCTCCTATCTCGACCTCCTATCTTGACCTCCTATCTCGACCTCCTATCTCAACCTCCTATCCCGACCTCCTATCCCGTCCTCCTTTCCCGTCCTCCTATCTCGACCTCCTATCTCGAGGAAGTTCTTTTCTTTTTTAAATTTCCTTTCTTTCTGACCACAGTGCTCTCTGCTGACAACTCTTGACTGTATCAAGAACTGTCCAGAGTAGAAGCAAATCCCCATAGCAAACCTCTCCTGCTCTTAACAGTTCCTGAGACAGACAGAGGTTTCAGCAGAGAGCACTGTGGTCAGACAGAAAATACATTTAAAAAGAAAAGAACTTCCTGTGGAGAATACAGCAGCTGATAAGTACTGGAAGGATTTATATTTCTACATAGAAGTAACTAGCTGAGTACCCGGCGTTGCCCAGTTTTTCCTTCCTAATCCTTGTTGGGGAGGAAAATCAACAATGGAGGAAGCTTTTGACTTCATATCCCGTCCTCATATATTGTTGTGATATCCCAACCCCATATCCCGACCTCCTATCCCGACCTCCTATCCCGTCCTCCTATCCCGACCTCCTATCCCGTCCTCCTATCTTGACCTCCTATCCTGACCTCCTTTCCCATCTTCCTATCCTGCCCTCCTATCCCGACCTCTTATCCTGATCTCCTATCTCGACCTCCTATCCCGACCTCCTATCCCATCCTCATATCCCGTCCTCATATCCCAACCTCCTCTCCCGTCCTCCTATCCCGTCCTCATATCTCGTCCTCCTGTCTCTACCTCCTATCCTGTCCTCCTTTCCCGACCTCCTATCCCGACCACCTATCCCGACCACCTGTTCACCTATCCCGACCACCTGTTCCCTGTTCTCCTATATCGACCTCGTATATCAACCTCCTATCTCGACCTCCTATCCCGACCACCTATCTCGACCTCCTATTCCGACCATCTATCCCGACCACCTATCCCGACCACCTATCCCGACCTCCTATCCTGTCCTGATATCCCGTCCTCCTATCCCATCCTCCTATCTCAACCTCCTATCTTGACCTCCTATGCCGACCTCCTATCCCGACCTCCTATCCCTTCCTCCTATCTCGACCTCCTATCCCAACCTCTTATCCCATCCTCCTATCCCGACCTCCTATCTTGACCTCCTATCTCATCCTCCTTTCCCGACCTCCTATCCCATCCTCCTTTGCCGTCCTCCTATCCCGTCCTCCTATCTCGACCTCCTATCCCGACCTCCTATCCCATCCTCCTATGCCATCCTCCTATCCCGTCCTCCTATCTCGACCTCCTATCCCGACCTCCCTCCTATCCCGTCCTCCTATCCCGTCCTCCTATCTCGACCTCCTATCTCTACCTCCAATCTCGACCTCCTATCCCGTCCTCCTTTCCTGTTCTCCTATTTCGACCTCCTATCCCGTCCTCATATCCCGTCCTCATATCCTGACCTCCTATCCCGACCTCCTATCCCGTCCTCATATCTCATCTTCATATCTCAACCTCCTATCTCAACCTCTTATCCCATACTCCTTTCCCGTTCTCCTACTTCAACCTCCTATCTCGACCTCCTATCCCGACCACCTATCCCGACCACCTATCCCTGCCATCTATGCTGACCTCCTATGCCGTCCTGATATCCCATCTTCCTTTCCCATCCTCCTATCCCGTCCTCCTATCTCGACCTCCTATCCTGACCTCCTATCCCGACCTCCTATCCCGACCTCCTCTCTCGATCTCCTCTCTCGACCTCCTATCTCAACCTTCTATCTCGTCCTCCTTTCCGTCCTCCTATCTCGACCTCCTATCTTGACCTCCTATCTCGACCTCCTATCTCGACCTCCTCTCTCGACCTCCTATCTCGACCTCCTATCTCAAAATCCTATCCCGACCTCCTATCACGTCCTCCTTTCCAGTCCTCCTATCTCGACCTCCTATCTCGAGGAAGTTCTTTTCTTTTTTAAATTTCCTTTCTTTCTGACCACAGTGCTCTCTGCTGACAACTCTGACTGTATCAGGAACTGTCCAGAGTAGACGCAAATCCCCATAGCAAACCTCTCCTGCTCTTAACAGTTCCTGAGACAGACAGAGGTGTCAGCAGAGAGCACTGTGGTCAGACAGAAAATAAATTTAAAAAGAAAAGAACTTCCTGTGGAGAATACAGCAGCTGATAAGTACTGGAAGGATTTATATTTCTACATAGAAGTAACTAGCTGAGTACCCGGCGTTGCCCAGTTTTTCCTTCCTAATCCTTGTTGGGGAGGAAAATCAACAATAGAGGAAGCTTTTGACTTCATATCCCGTCCTCATATATTGTTGTGATATCCCAACCCCATATCCCGACCTCCTATCCCGACCTCCTATCCTGTCCTCCTATCCCGACCTCCTATCCCGTCCTCCTATCTTGACCTCCTATCCTGACCTCCTTTCCCATCTTCCTATCCTGTCCTCCTATCCCGACCTCCTATTCCGACCTCCTATCCTGATCTCCTATCTCGAACTCCTATCTCGACCTCCTATCCCGACCTCATAACCCGTCCTCATATCCCGTCCTCATATCCCAACCTCCTCTCCCGTCCTCCTATCCCGTCCTCATATCTCGTCCTCCTGTCTCTACCTCCTATCCTGTCCTCCTTTCCCGACCTCCTATCCCGACCACCTATCCCGACCACCTGTTCCCCTATCCCGACCACCTGTTCCCTGTTCTCCTATATCGACCTCGTATATCGAACTCCTATCTCGACCTCCTATCCCGACCACCTATCCCGACCTCCTATCCCGACCATCTATCCCGACCACCTATCCCGACCACCTATCCCGACCTCCTATCCTGTCCTGATATCCCGTCCTCCTATCCCATCCTCCTATCTCGACCTCCTATCTTGACCTCCTATCCCGACCTCCTATCCCAACCTCCTATCTCGACCTCCTATCCCGACCTCTTATCCCATCCTCCTATCTCGGCCTCCTATCCCGACCTCCTATCCCGACCTCATATCCCGACCTCATATCCCGACCTCCTATCTCGTCCTCCTTTCCCGACCTCCTATCTCGACCTCCTATTTCGACCTCCTATCCCGATCTCCTTTCCCATCCTCCTATCTTGACCTCCCATCCCGACCCGTAATATGTGTACTAGGTATTGAAATATCTCCAGCCGTACAGAAGTTATGTGGGAATATACATTTCCCATTGATTTGCATGGGACTTTAAACAAAAACCCCGACCCTGGCAAATGGGGGTGAGTAAGCGTTAAATCACCTATCCTATGTTTGTTGTTGACATATAAGTAACATGTGTGCCAAGATGCATGTTAATATATTTAGCCGTTTGGATTTAATGCTGGAACACACACACACACACACACACACACACAGCTTCTAGCTTAAAAAATGAAGGCCTTCCATACAAACTTTCAACCCCTTTTTCACCCTCTTAAGGGTTGAATTTCGAAAAATCCTTTCTTATTCCTTGTCTACGTCTTAAAACAGCACCTGTGAAAAAAATTCCGCTTTCTAGGTCCAAGAGTTTAGGCTGGACGTTGATGAGTCAGTGAGTCAGGCCTTCTCTTTTTATATATATATATATATATATATATATATATATATATATATATATATATATATACGTACAGGGGCGTACCTAGAGAATTTGGCACCCGGGGCGGACCCTTTGTTTGGCACCCCCCCTTAATTACACCCCCTCCCTCCCCTCCCCCCAGGGGCGGACTGACAACACTCGGGGCCCCCGGACCAAAAAAAAGGCAAGGGCCCCTGCTAGGCTCTGCAGCTCGTCAATCTTCTGCCATGCTCCTATTTCACCCAAATCACAATAAATAAAAATTTATATATGTAACAAACACTTTAACGTAGGTAAATTTCCATGACCAATAATACTGGTATACAAGGAGCAAATATATTCCACCACACAATAACTGGATAATACCGCCATACTGTACTGAATAAAACCACTATACACCGATCAGTATACTATAAAGGATCTGTATACAATAAAAGTGATTATATACAGGACCATATGGCGGTAGATATCAGCTGCACACAGGATGTGTATACCATATAAGTGATTACAGTTACATTTTGGGACTCACAATTACGTCTTTTCTGATCAGCGGCGTCCTCTTTCCTTTTCTTCTCGGTCCGGATAAGACCGCCATGTGGATCTCTTAACATCTGCAGGAAAAACATGTCAGACTCTGCATTTTTTCAGTGCCCTCCCCTCCTGTACACAATCTTCCCATCTATAGGCCCACAAACTGTAATAATGCCCTCCTTGGCGGTCCTGCAGGTAGGTAGGTAGCCAGGTAACCCCCTCTTTCCCATAGGTATATGCAGAGTTATACCCCCCTCTTTCCCATAGGTATATGCAGAGTTACACCCCCCCCTCTTTCCCATAGGTATATGCAGAGCTACACCCCCCCCATCTTCCCCATAGGTATATGCAGAGCAACACCCCCACCCCCTCTTTCCCATAGGTATATGCAAAGCTACCCCCCTCTTTCCCATGGGTATATGCAGAGTTACACTCCCCCCCTCTTTCCCATAGATATATGCAGAGCTACAACCCCCATCTTTCCGATAGGTATATGCAGGGTTATCCCCCCTCTTTCCCATAGGTATATGCAGAGCTACCCCCCCCCTCTTTCCCATAGGTATATGCAGAGCTACACCCCCCCCTCTTTCCCATATGTATATGCAGAGCTACACCCCCCCTTCTCCATAGGTATATGCAGAGCTACACCCCCCCCCCTTCCCCATAGGTATATGCAGAGCTACACCCCCCCTCTTCCCCATAGGTATATGCAGAGCTACTCCCCACCCTCTTCCCCATAGGTATATGCAGGGCTACACCCCCCCTCTCCCTCCCTTTCCCATAGGTATATGCAGAGCACCCCCCTCTCCCTCCCTTTCCCATAGGTATATGCAGAGCACCCTCTCCCTCCCTTTCCCATAGGTATATGCAGAGCACCCCCCCTCTCCCTCCCCTTTCCCATAGGTATATGCAGAGCACCCCCCTCTCCCTCCTTTTCCCATATGTATATGCAGAGCACCCCCCTTTCCCTCTCTTTCCCATATGTATATGCAGAGCACCCCCCCCTCTCCCTCCCTTTCCCCCATAGGTATATGCAGAGCAACCCCCTCTCCCTCCCTTTCCCATAGGTATATGCAGAGCGCCCCCCTCTCCCTCCCTTTCCCATAGGTATATGCAGAGCACCCCCCCTCTCCCTCCCTTTCCCATAGGTATATGCAGAGCAAACCCCCTCTCCCTCCCTTTCCCATAGGTATATGCAGAGCACCCCCCTCTCCCTCCCTTTCCCATAGGTATATGCAGAGCACCCCCCCTCCCTCCCTTTCCCATAGGTATATGCAGAGCACCCCCCTCTCCCTCCCTTTCCCATAGGTATATGCAGAGCACCCCCTCTCCCTCCCTTTGCCATAGGTATAAGCAGAGCTACAGCCCCCCCTTCCCCATAGGTTTATGCAGAGCTACACCCCCCTCTTCCCCATAGGTATATGCAGAGCTACACCCCACCCTCTTTCCCATAGGTATATGCAGAGCTACACCACCCCCCCTCTTCCCCATAGGTATATGCAGGGCTACACCCCCCCTCTCCCTCCCTTTCCCATAGGTATATGCAGAGCACCCCCTGTCCCTCCCTTTCCCACAGGTATATGCAGATCACCCCCCTCTCCCTCCCTTTCCCATAGGTATATGCAGAGCACCCCCCTCTCCCTCCCTTTCCCATAGATATATGCAGAGCACCCCCCCTCTCCCTCCCTTTCCCATAGGTATATGCAGAGCACCCCCCTCTCCCTCCCTTTCCCATAGGTATATGCAGAGCACTCCCCTCTCCCTCCCTTTCCATAGGTATATGCAGAGAACCCCCTCCCTCCCTTTCCCATAGGTATATGCAGAGCACCCCCCCTCTCCCTCCCTTTCCCATTGGTACATGCAGAGCACCCCCCTCTCTTTCCCATAGGTATTTGCAGAGCACCCGCCCTCTCCCTCCCTTTCCCATAGGTAAATGCAGAGCACCCCCCCTCTCCCTCCCTTTCCCATAGGTATATGCAGAGCACCCCCCCTCCCTCCAAAAAAAAAGGATGCTCACCTGATTTCCCACGCAGCGACCTCCTCAGCAGCAGGGTCCGGCATCTTCTCCCCTCCACAGTACAGGCGCCAATGAGTGACGTCACCGGTGCCTGTACTGCGTGCTGCGTGGAGGCGGTCATGTCTCCTCTGTGTAAGCTGCAGATGCGGCTCACACAGAGGGGACGCCTTCTCCTGTATGTGCGTGTATCGCGCATACAGGAGAATGTAGCGCTGTCTGCTGGGGATCTGGGACGAGTGTCCCAGATCCTCAGTAGTTGCGGTGGCGGGTCAGTCCGCCCCTGGCACCCCCCTTGAGAGTGGCACCCGGGGACACCCCCCCCCCCCCCCCCAGTACGCCGCTGTATATGCATATATATATATATATATATATATATATATATTTACAAATCTGTTTAACTTTCTGGCACCAGTTGATTTAAAAACATTTTTTTCCACCCTTTAATAGACATAATTTCCATAAAACATAGTAAAAAAAACATTATGTAAATACAAAATAATCAGCTCCCCAGTACCAAACCAACATAACTACCTAAAATGTATAAATAAGGTAACAGTTCAAAATATGGATAATAAAAAATATCACTTTATGCCAACAGCAGATATGGTAACTAAAGCGGGAGCAGTTAGACACTGTAAGGCTGTGTTAACTGGTTTACATTTTTACAGAATTCACTACGGATATGACATGAATTCATAATGCTATCCAATAGGTTTCCGTGACTTATTGGGTAGATAGAGACCATTCTTTTAGAATAGATAGTTTGCAGAAGAAAAAGCTCTGCAAAATAAGTTGTCTCAAAGTAGGCCAGATGTCACCCCCCGCACCCGCTATGCAAGTCTATGGGAGGGGGCGTGACGGCCGTCACGCCCCCTCCCATAGACTTGCATAGCAGGGGCGGGGGGTGACATCACATGGGGCGGAGTTGATACTCCGACCCCGTGGTCGCCACCTGGCTGTTTGTGAGCTGGCACCACGGCTTGCTGCTCAAACAGGTGGGTGGCGAATACAAGATTGCGGGGGGTCCCCAGCGGTGGGACCCCCACGGTGAGACATCTTATCCCCTATCCTTTGGATAGGGGATAAGATGACTCAGGGCCGGAGTACCCCTTTAAGCTGGACACGGACGGCAGATTTTGTGTCTGACACATGGATTACACACAAGGTTACCAACACGATTATTTCTTTTGTTTTGGACAGCTAACATTTTTCACAGACAAATTGGAAAACCACAATAAATGAAATATGTGGTATCCCAGCACCAATGGATGTCATGTGGCTTCGGACTGTTTTCGGCTGCTGGGCAGAGCAGGTGTTGGGCCCACTAACAGACTTCTGATTATTTTAACTATGTACGCACTTTTTTGAGAAATTACTATATTTTTTATAAATTATTTTGTTATTGTTATGCATATGTATGTTAAATGTGTTACTGTACTCTTAACCCCTTAAGGACACATGACGTATTGGAACGTCATGTGTCCGCTCCCAATCTATAACGCGGGGCCACGGCGTGGCCCCGCGTCATAGCGGGTCGGGCCCGGCCTCTAACAACGGCCGGGACCCGTGGCTAATAGCGTGCGGCATTGATCGCGGTGCCGCGCGCTATTAACCCTTTAGAAGCGGCGTTCAATGTTGAACGCCACGTCTAAAGTGAAAGTGAAAGTATGCCGGTTAGCTCAGTGGGCTGTTCGGGATAGCTGCGGCTAAATCGCGGCATCCCGAACAGCTTACAGGACAGCAGGAGGGTCCCTACCTGCCTCATTGCTGTCCGATTGCCGAATGACTGCTCAGTGCCTGAGATCTAGGCATGAGCAGTCAAGCGGCAGAATCATCGATCACTGGTTTCTTATGAGAAACCAGTGATCAATGTAAAAGATCAGTGTGTACAGTGTTATAGGTCCCTATGGGAGCTATAACACTGCAAAAAAAAAGTTTAAAAAAAAGTGAATAGAAATCATTTAACCCCTTCCCTATTAAAAGTTTGAATCACCCCCCTTTTCCCATAAAAAAAAAACACAGTGTAAATAAAAATTAAAATAAACATATATGGTGTCGCCGCGTGCGGAAATGTCCGAATTATAAAAATATATCATTAATTAAACCGCACGGTCAATGGCGTACATGCAAAAAAATTCCAAAGTCCAAAATAAGTCCTATCAATGCAAAAATGGTACTGCTAAAAACTTCAGATCACGGCGCAAAAAATGAGCCCTCATACCGCCCCATATGCACAAAAATAAAAAAGTTATAGGGTTTAGAAGATTACAATTTTAAACGTATTAATTTTCATGCATGTAGTTATGATTTTTTCCAGAAGTACGACAAAATCAAACCTACATAAGTAGGGTATCATTTTAATCGTATGGACCTACAGAATTAAGATAAGAAAAAATCATAACTACATGCAGGAAAATTAATACCGAAAAATGTACTACGTAGAAACGGAAGCCCCCAAAAGTTACAAAACAGCATTTTATTTTTTTCAATTTTGTCTCACAATGATTTTTTTTTCTGTTTCGCCGTAGATTTTTGGGCAAAATGACTGATGTCATTACAAAGTAGAATTGGTGGCGCAAAAAAATAAGCCATCATATGGATTTTTAGGTGCAAAATTGAAAGAGTTATGATTTTTTAAAGGCAAGGAGGAAAAAAACGAAAATGCAAAAACGGAAAAACCCTCGGTCCTTAAGGGGTTAAGAGAGAGCAATGAACCCCATGTGACCCTATCTGCCAATGAGAACCCCTAAATTCTCATGCATATAGTGTTGTAGTCTCAGGTGTGAAGGTATCTCCTCCATACTGCAGGTATCTTATCCCACTCCTCATAAGATCCTGCTCCAGCTGTCTCAAGTGTGAAGGTGTCTTCTCCAGACTGCAGGTATCTTGGCCCCCTCCTCATAAGATCCTGCTCCAGATGTCTCAGGTGTGAAGGCGTCTTCTCCAGACTGCAGGTATCTTAGCCCACTCCTAATAAAATCCTGCTCCAGCTGTCTCAGGTATCTTGGCCCACTCCTTATAAGATACTGCTCCAGCTGTCTCAGGTGTGAAGGCGTCTCCTCCATACTGCAGGTATCTTATCCTGCTCCTCATAAGATCCTGCTCCAGCTGTCTCAAGTGTGAAGGTGTCTTCTCCAGACTGCAGGTATCTTGGCCCACTCCTCATAAGATCCTGCTCCAGATGTCTCAGGTGTGAAGGTGTCTTCTCTAGACTGCAGGTATCTTGGCCCACTTCTCATAAGATACTGCTCCAGCTGTCTCAGGTGGGAAGGTGTCTTCTCCAGACTGGAGGTATCTTGGCCCACTCCTCATAAGATCCTGCTCCAGATGTCTCAGGTGTGAAGGTGTCTTCTCCAGACTGTAGGTATGTTTGTGAGCCATTGATGTAAATGGCAACTGTCAAACCTGATGTAACAATTTTTGGATTTGGGTTTGCGATAGGTGCTACAGATGAGACTGTTGTTGTGAGCTCTGATAGTGATGTCTAAAAATAAAAAAAATTCAGTACTGATGTGGGGTGTGAACTGAAGTTTGAAGGTGTTTTGATTTAATTAATCGATAAATGTTTGTAGTGAGTGTGAAGTATTATTCCAAATTATGATATTATGTACTGCTTCCAGAGGACCAGGTTCGCGCCTAGGTGGGGGGTGATATTAATCCTCTCCCAGTATGCCATGAATAGATTTGCAAAGCTTGGCATGAACCTGGTCCCCATCGCGGTACCAAGAATCTGTAGGTAAAATTGGTTGTTAAAACAAAAGTAATTATGTATGAGAATGTACCGGATGCTGTCGGGAATGAATGTGATGTGTACTGGGGGCATGTCATTATTGGATAAGCAGTGATTAATGGCTGCTGTCATGTTTGCCTTTTTATCCTGTGTGTCCCTTCTCTCTCCCCTTCATTCTGTTCTCAGTATTGACTCTTCCCCTCCCTTCACTCTTGTCTTTTTGCTTCATCCTTCATCTCATCCACATGTTCCTGTTAGCTGCTCACAGCATGATCTTTTGATCTATCCATTTGTTCATCGGTGTATGATCTGCACAGTTTGAAATAAACTTCATCATAATCTACAAGGTGTCTTTTGGATCAAGTCACTGTAAGCCAATTGTACTAAGAATGAGGTTACTGCTATCTCTTCACAAACTGTAAGTTTCAGAGATCACACTTTCAATGCTTAGACTGGAGAGGAGACTTCTGCCGTACGAGCCATTGCACGTCTTATTCACGTTGCTCAACACTTTGCCAACAGCGGTGACAATAATCAACAGTGTCGGAAGTGGCACATCTGTAAAGGGTCCCCCACAATTGCAGAGGTTGCTAAAGCCGAAAGACTCATCATCCAATGTGTCCAACATGTAGTATATTCACAAGCGATTCACAACATGTCAGAGGGACTCAACCCATCTAAAGATAGTCCTCTATACCAGTTGAATCCAATAATTAATCAGAACAAACTACTCTGAGTTGGTGGTTGCATAGCAAGGTCTAATGTGATGGGTGAAGAGCAAAATCCCCTCATCATTCCAGGACGTCACCATATTACTGCTCTGCTAGTCAGACATTACCATGAGCAAGTGAGACACCAAGGCCGTCACTTCACTAAGGTCTACAGGTTTCTGGATAATCGGGATGAAGAGATGTATATGCTCCATAAATTCGTCAAGTGCCAAAGACTAAGAGGAAAACATCTAAATCAACAAATGTCAGAGCTTCCAACAGAAAGATTAAGTACTGAACCACCTTTTATTAATGTTGGTTTAGACATTTTCGGCCCCTGGACCGTTGTTACACGTAAGACTCATGGCGGAGTCATCAACAATAAATGTTGGGCCATGCAATTTACTTGTTTAAGCATTCGTGAAGTGCATATCAAAGTTATAGAATCAATGGACACTTCTTGCTTTATTAACACTTTCAGAAGATTTGTTTCCATACATGGACCTGTAAAGTTACTTAGATCCAACTGCGGGACACAAATTTTAACTTCTTCAATGAGAACAAATGTAATGGGAATTCAACCCGCCACATTCCTCCCATATGGGTGGATCTTGGGAACTCACTATTGGGATTTCTAGGAAAATCCTGGACTCTATGCTGCTGGACCACCAATCTTCCCAGCTCACACATGAAGTCTTGGTCACCTTCCTTGCAGAGGTGTCAGCAATAATTTATGCGACACCACTTGTTCCTGCCTCCTCAGACCTAGAGTCTCCAGTATTGCTAACACCAGCCACTCTTCTAACTCAAAAGATCGGAGTAGCCACTATTCCTCCTCGGGACTTCGATTGTCAAAATATTTACAAATACCAATGGAAACGGGTCAAACATCTTGCTAATGCGTTTTAGAGCCATTGGAAGATGGAGTACCTTTGCAATCATCAAAGTCGAAGAAAATGGGAAGTCAGCAAACCTGACCAGCAAGCCGAAGACATAGTTCTCCTTAAAGAAAGGGATGCTCATCGTAACGATTGGCCTATGGGTCTTATTACAAGGACTATTCCAAGTAATGGTGGCAAGGTGTGTAAAGTAGAAGTTAAAGTATTGAAAGGAGGTTCTGCAAGACACTACTTCAGACCCGTAAACGAGCTGGCACTGCTTCTGCCTAAACAGGAAGATGAACCCATCACACCGGCCTGATGCGGAGAGAGTTGTTCCAGAAGAAGAAATATCTATTATACATGGACTTAACTAAAGTTTATTGTTGTTATTAGAAATCATAGATTTAGACGGGGAGTGTCATGTTACACATGCATGGTTTGCCTTTTTATCCTGTGTGTCCCTTCTCTCTCCCCTTCATTCTGTTCTCAGTATTGACTCTTCCCCTCCCTTCACTCTTGTCTTGTTGCTTCATCCTTCATCTCATCCACATGTGCCAGTTAGCTGCTCACAGCATGATCTTTTGACCTATCCATTTGTTCTTCGGGGTGTATGATCAGCACAGTTTGGAATAAACTTCATCACAATTTACAAGGTGTCTTTTGGATCGAGTCACTGTCAGCCAATTCAACTAAGATTGAGGTTACTACTATCTCTTCACAAACTGTAAGTTTCAGAGATCACACTTTCAATGCTTAGACTGGAGAGGCAGAACAGCTGTGATTCCCTGTTCATGATTAATGGAGGTGTATAGTGAACTGACGTCTATTGTTCCTAATACCCAATCTGGTTGCCACTGTATTGCTTCTATTTCTCTGATGGTTTGTGTAGAATCTTTGATGTAAGATGGGGTTTGTTTAACATGTGGTTGTAGGATGATGTCTATATACTTGGATAAGTGAGAGGTGATGGATTCTATCCCAGATATTATGGGTCTTCCTGGAGGTTTAATTGAATTCTGGTGGATTTTTGGGATACAATAAAATAGGGGTATACGGTTTTCGGTAGTGGTTATGTAGTCATATTCTGATTTAGTAATTATTTGTTGGTCACAGGCTTCAATACAAATATGTTGAAGTTCAGATATGAAGTTTTCAGCTGGGTTATGAGTTAATGGTTTATATGTATTGGTATCGGATAGTTGGCTATGGCACTCTGAATTATACTTATCTACATCCTGGATCACTATCCCTCCCCCTTTGTCGGCTGGTCGATAACTATTTGATCCTCTTTTTGTAACTCTTTCATCAATAATGATTTTCTGGTTGTATTTCTTTTGTGGTTTTAGTTTTTTAATATCATGTTCTACATTTAGTTTGAAAGCTATCATTGTCTCACTTATCTCCTGTTTGGGATAAAATTGGGATTTGGGTTTTAGTAGAGTATGGGTGTATTGCTGTCTGGTGATAAGTTGTTGTTCAATCAGATTTTTTGGGTGACATTTTTTAAGACAAAGTTTTCGCATGTATTCTTCAATTCCTATATATGTTCTAAATTTGTCTATTGGTTCATTTGGAGCAAATTTCAACCCTTTGTTATATGTTCTGGTTTCAGAGTTTTTGAACAGAATCTGAATCTGTATTTCGTTTATTTTCCTTATTTTTTGTCTTGTTCTATGTCTTCGGCATGGCTTGTTTTTCGTGTTGGGGTTTGGTTCTCCGTGGTGTCTATTTGGGAATTGTGCATCGGTGCCAAATTGATCGTTTGAGAGAGAGGGGGTATCAATGGTGGCGTCAATGTGTTGGTTGTCATGAGCGGAAGAGTCGGTAGGGGAAGTAGTCGTTGTTTCTGATTGGTGGTGAAAGTGGTGTGGAGGATAGTGGTACTTGGTGTGAGGACGAACGTGAGAGATGGTTGTAGTGCGGTCTGTGTGTGTGTTGTGATTGGTAGTGTGGAAATTGGATTGTTTCTGGACCATATTGTCTCTGAGTGTATATTTGAGTTTTTGGGGTGGTGTGCTAATAAGGTGTGTTTGGATTTATGTGGTTTCTTGGAGAGTAAGGACGGTGGTTCGTGTAATTGGGGCGTTTGTATAAAAAAAAACTTCTGACAGTGGTTGAAATCTGTTTCGAGTGGTGACATTGTATACTGTTGATTTAGGCTGGGTTGGAGCAGAGTCTGAGGGACGTGGGGAATCATTTCTAAATTTATTTCTTTTTTTTCTGAAAATTGTCTTTCTCAGTTTTATCTAATTTTCTACAGATACTTTCTTGATTTTTCAAACATTCATAGTTTTTAGTAAATTTTTCCATTTCTACTTTCACCTTAGATATCTGTTCTTCTATCTCTGCCAATATCTGAGTGCGTCTTTTGATGATCATTTTGACTGTTTCTATTGATTGTGCGTGAAAAAAGGCATCCCATTCTTTATCAAATGAGTCGCTATGTAGGTCTCCAGCTGGATATTTATACGACTTGAGACCTTTTGGTACAAAATTGGAATTTATACATTGTGAAAGGGATATGTGTTTGAAAACAATAAATAAATATATATATATATATATATATATATATATATATATAAGATAGAGAAACAGCGATGCTTCAGCTCACCCCAGGTGCGCACGGACAGAGCGCGGACCTCGCCCAATTGAACAGCAGAAGAAAGAGGAGTCCAGCGTCCAGAAACTCGGAGGAAAATATTTATTCACCAGATGGTCATGACAGGAACACAGGGTACAGTGACGCGTTTCGGCTTTACAACGAAGCCTTAGTCATACACAAATTGTACTACAAAAAGACCGGGTTTTATACATGTGGGTGGGCGGATATGACGTAACGGCACACCTGTACTGACAGGTGGACGTGACGTCAAGGCCACACCTACACAAGATGGTATAACCACCCACATGTAGAAACCAATGGCAACCGCCACTGCAAGACATGCAAAACATAAACCAAAAGAATTTTTTATCTAAGATTTATCAAATATGGACGCTTTTACATGAAAACAGTATTAAAATATTTTATAATATATTAACATACATAAATATGACAATTTCTTTATTACAAAAATATCTTAAATATAAAAGAGAAGAAAGATATCAACATCATTTGTAAGATACAGAAATCTATTTCTCATAGTAATAAAAGAAAAACCGCATATCCATGAAGCATTCACACTCATGGTTTATATAAATGAGTGTGTTGCGGAATTATGCTATCGCACTACAAAAATGGAACAGCTAGAACCATGATAGTCATTGAAGAATAAACAGATAAGAAGGGGGGAAAAGAGGGGGGTGGGAAAAAAAAGGGGGGGGGGGAACAGGGGGGGAGGGGAAGGGAAAAGGAGGGAAAGGTTAATGTGGGAAGGGGCAGTGACCCAGAGAAGAGGAAAGAAAAAAAGAGGAAAAGAAAACTCAAAAATACTCAAAAAAGTAATAAACTCAAAAAATGCAAAAAAATCAAGAAATTATGTCAGTAATGTAGGATCGTATCCATTCTTTTATTCAAACCTTGAGGATATCTAGTCCCCAGCTTCAGGATCCAAAAGATCTCACGGTCTAGGATCTTATGTTTTAAATTACCTCCTCTAATTGGAACCGTGACCCTTTCAATCCCCTGAAGCCGGAGGCCAGAGGTATCCCCAGCATGCGCCTCCGCGCAGTGCTTGGATACCATTGAGACGTTCCTAGATAGGAAATGCGGTACATCGGAAATATGTTTCCGAATCCTCATTTTTAGAGAACTTGTAGTGCAGCCTACGTATTGTACCTGACAGCTAATGCATGTGAACAGGTATACGACACCAGTGGTGTTACAGTTTACATACTGCTTGATTGGAAAACTAGTATGGTTAACTGCAGACACAAATGTAGTAGAATTAAAAATATAGCTGCAACAAATGCACCTTTTAGCCCCACACTTGAATGATCCAATGTATGTCAGCCAAGTGGGTTTAGTCGAGGCCTTATTCTGGAACAGGCTAGGAGAGAGACGTTGGCCAATAGTGGGTGCTTTCTTAGACACACATCTATGGCCCCCTATCAAAGCCTGTTTAAAATCTGGATCACTACTTAAGATCGGCATATACTTATTGATGACCTTCTTAATTTTGTGAAACTCTATGCTATACTGGGTAGAAAACACTACTGGTGAATTATTTCTGTTATCAAACTTAATGTTTCTATTTTGACTAAAGCTATGAATGACATTTCTATCATCACCATTATCTGTTTCACCGTGCATATCAGAAGTGATACCCATCAAAGACATAAAACATAAGATCCTAGACCGTGAGATCTTTTGGATCCTGAAGCTGGGGACTAGATATCCTCAAGGTTTGAATAAAAGAATGGATACGATCCTACATTACTGACATAATTTCTTGATTTTTTTGCATTTTTTGAGTTTATTACTTTTTTGAGTATTTTTGAGTTTTCTTTTCCTCTTTTTTTCTTTCCTCTTCTCTGGGTCACTGCCCCTTCCCACATTAACCTTTCCCTCCTTTTCCCTTCCCCTCCCCCCCTGTTCCCCCCCCCCCCCCTTTTTTTCCCACCCCCCTCTTTTCCCCCCTTCTTATCTGTTTATTCTTCAATGACTATCATGGTTCTAGCTGTTCCATTTTTGTAGTGCGATAGCATAATTCCGCAACACACTCATTTATATAAACCATGAGTGTGAATGCTTCATGGATATGCGGTTTTTCTTTTATTACTATGAGAAATAGATTTCTGTATCTTACAAATGATGTTGATATCTTTCTTCTCTTTTATATTTAAGATATTTTTGTAATAAAGAAATTGTCATATTTATGTATGTTAATATATTATAAAATATTTTAATACTGTTTTCATGTAAAAGCGTCCATATTTGATAAATCTTAGATAAAAAATTCTTTTGGTTTATGTTTTGCATGTCTTGCAGTGGCGGTTGCCATTGGTTTCTACATGTGGGTGGTTATACCATCTTGTGTAGGTGTGGCCTTGACGTCACGTCCACCTGTCAGTACAGGTGTGCCGTTACGTCATATCCGCCCACCCACATGTATAAAACCCGGTCTTTTTGTAGTACAATTTGTGTATGACTAAGGCTTCGTTGTAAAGCCGAAACGCGTCACTGTACCCTGTGTTCCTGTCATGACCATCTGGTGAATAAATATTTTCCTCCGAGTTTCTGGACGCTAGACTCCTCTTTCTTCATATATATATATATATATATATATATATATATATATATATATACACACACAGTACAGACCAAAAGTTTGGACACACCTTCTCATTCAAAGTTTTCTTTATTTTCATGACTATGAAAATTGTAGATTCACACTGAAGGCATCAAAACTATGAAGTAACATGTGGAATTATATACATAACAAAAAAGTGTGAAATAACTGAAAATATGTCATATTCTGTGTTCTTCAAAGTAGCCACCTTTTGCTTTGATTACTGCTTTGCACACTCATTCTCTTGATGAGCTTCAAGAGGTAGTCACCTGAAATGGTCTTCCAACAGTCTTGAAGGAGTTCCCAGAGATGATTAGCACTTGTTGGCCCTTTTGCCTTCACTCTGCGGTCCAGCTCATCCCAAACCATCTCGAATGAGTTCAGGTCCGGTGACTGTGGAGGCCAGGTCATCTGGCACAGCACCCCATCACTCTCCTTCTTGGTCAAATAGCCCTTACACAGCCTGGAGGTGTGTTTGGGGTCATTGTCCTGTTGAAAAATAAATGATGGTCCAACTAAACGCAAACCGGATGTAATAGCAGCCGCTGCAAGATGCTGTGGTAGCCATGCTGGTTCAGTATGCCTTCAATTTTGAATAAATCCCCAACAGTGTCACCAGTAAAGCCCCCCCCCCCCACACACACACACACACCGTCACACCTCCTCCTCCACACCAGCACACCTGTGAAGTGAAAACCATTTCAGGTGACTACCTCTTGAATCTCAACAAGAGAATGCCAAGAGTGTGCAAAGCAGTAATCAAAGCAAAAGGTGGCTACTTTGAAGAACCTAGAATATGACATATTTTCAGTTATTTCACACGTCTTTGTTACGTCTACAATTCCACATGTGTTAATTTATAGTTTTGATGCCTTCAGTGTGAATCTGCAATTTTCATAGTCATGAAAATAAAGAAAACTTTGAATGTGAAGGTGTGTCCAAACTTTTGGTCTGTACTATATATAAAATGTTGCATTATCTTCTAATACCTTTTTTATCGGACTAACAGAATTTTGGGGATTTCTCCAAAGCAAATCTCCGGACTAATACGGTTACTCAAATTTAATATATATATATACATATATATATATATATATATATATATATATATATATATATATATATATATATATAGTAAATTTGAGTAGCCGTATTAGTCCAGTAATGCAGATGCAAATCATAAAATGTTGCAGTATCTTGTAATACCTTTTTTATTGGACTAACAGCATTTTGTAGAGACAAGCTTTCGGGATTCCTCCCAATTTGGACTTGATAAAGGGAGGAATCCCGAAAGCTTGTCTCTACAAAATGCTGTAAGTCCAATAAAAAAGGTATTACAAGATACTGCAACATTTTATGATTTGCATCTATATACAGTGATCCCTCAACTTACAATGGCCTCAACATACAATAGTTTCAACATACAATGGTCTTTTCTGGACCATCGTAAGTTGAAACCACACTCAACATACAATGTACAGACAGTCCAGATCTGTGAAACGTGTCAATGGCTTGAAGAACCGACCAATCAAAATGGGCATTCACTGGTAAAACACCTGTATTACTGAAGTGTATGCACTGACTGGTGTCTGGTATTACATGTTCTGTACACTTTACCTGTACCAGGGTTACCTGCTCTTTTGGAAACCAGGTGAGGGTGACTCCATTACTTTTTTGGGACATTGCGTGTACTGTACAGGACCCTGAAGAAGCTCCTGTCCTCTACATAGACCAGTGTTTCCCAAGCAGGGCACCCCCAGCTTTTGCAAAACTACAACTCGCAGCATGCCCGGACAGCCTTTGGCTGTCCGGGCATGCTGGGAGTTGTAGTTTTGCAACAGCTGGAGGCTCCCTGCTTGGGAAACACTGACATAGACAGTGATTTACAGCTCCCAGCAGATCTTTCTTACTTTTATATGTAAGGATTTGCTTTATCTATATTAGTTATCTACTTATTTTTCTTTAATCCTCACTTTTTCCTATTTTTTTGGATGACATTTTGGTGCCTTTAGAACCAATTACCAGGTTTCCATAGAGTTCTGGTCTCAACATACGATGGTTTCAACATACAATGGTCGTCCCGGAACCAATTAATATTGTAACTTGAGGGACCACTGTATATATATATATATATATATACACACACACACACACACACACCATGCAATGAATGGTTGCAGTTCTCACAGGCAGCCCTCGCTACAATTTAAGTTTTATAAATAAATAAATGTAACTATTTGTAAACAAGCGATCACAGCCACAATGTGTATTTGTTACCTGCGACCACTGTTTGCTTTGTCGCAATTTGTTGTCAGTTTTTAAGGTTAACAAAAGCAAGGCATATACCCGTCACACATGCGAGAAGCAAATGACTATGTTTTCCTTGCACACCGCCGTGTTCTTTCATGGGGCTTTGCCATGCAGCTGGCATTGTGCCCTTAGAATTGGGATTCGGCTGCAGTAAGTAGATCAATGGCTGCTTGAGTGACTCCAGATTCTGATCCTCTTACTGTAGGAGACTTTTATTACGAAAAAAAGGGACAAAACCCCATGAGTGATGTGTCAGCCCGGTGTGAGGAAGGAGAGGTTCATGGCTCCCTATTCACTTTAGGAGGGGGGGTGTGGGGGGGGGGGGGGAGGATGGGAGGAAGGGAGTGAGGAAGTGGAAGGGGGGTGGAGGAAGAGAGAGGTCAGAGGAGGAGATGCTGATGGGAGGAAACTGACAGTGGAGCAGCAGCAGCAGCCTGCAGCTGTTTGAGAGAAAGAGGGGACTGGGGGAGTGGTGGAGAGAGAAAGCTGAGCTACAGATCACAGAGGAAAGCAGATGAGCCCAGAGGTAGGTGACAGTGACCGCACACATTGTATATGTGACTGTATGTGTGTGTGTGTGTGTGTGTGCCCCGCTGAACAACTATCACCTCTGCGCTAGCACTGCCTACGACAGTGATTCCCAACCAGGGTGCCTCCAGCTGTTGCAAAACTACGACTCCCAGCATGCCCGGACAGCCGAAGGCTGTCCGGGCATGCTGGGAGTCATAGTTTTGCAACAGCTGGAGGCGCCCTGGCTGGCATACACTGGCCTACAACCTGACATGCACAGGCCCTGTGCAATAGGCTCAGCAGCTGGTTTGTTGCACATGGCTACATGTATCCTATCTTGTTTGCGGACACAATGTTACATCTAACCATGTGTGTTACCTATCCTCCATATGTGATGACCAGCAGTCCTCAGAACTACACGTGTTACATTGTACTCCTGTGCTTAGTATAGCGAATGGACTACCGCCAGTCCCGGATACTATTAGTGGACTATAGTTGCAGTTTTATTTATTTATTTATATATTTATTTCTTTTTATTTGATTTTTTATTTTTTTTTTCCGCCATCTACGAAAGTCATTTTTCTTTCAATTCTGTCTCTCGAATATCCGCTCGGATGACAGAGGAAAAAGGGCATGTGGAGCAGAAACAGACAGAGGAAGTGACAGACCTAGACAGGGGGGGAAAGGATGTGAGTGGGGAGAGAGAGAGAGAGAGAGAGAGAGAGAAAGAGACAGAGGAGGGGAAGAGGTGCATGTGAGTAACAGGGAGGGATATGAGACCGAGATGTGGGCGATCCATGAATGGGGTCTCTCATTTATAGAGACATTATTACACTGTTTATCCGTACATTGCATCATGACCATACAGACGCTCTTTAGAATTTGCAATGCATTGTGGTCTTGGTAGTCCCATCTGCATGTGAAACCCAATCTGGTCCCTGGAGTCCTAAATCTTCCTTGGCAGTTAAGTGTATTTTCATGGTGAATTCTCCCAAGTCTCTTGTTCTATGGACTTTGTCCGTAGTCATTTCTAGTAATGACTTCACATTAGTATCACATTTTCCGTTGTATTACGGGGGGCCATGTACCCGCCGCGCACACCGTACGGTATTACTGCTGCCTTATGCAGGAAGGTATCTATGCAATGCAGCGCGTTGTATACCCTGTCGTTCCAGTAATGTAAACAGGTCTTACGTGGGCTCCCAGTCATGCGTTTATTGGTTTTCTGTGTTATTTATAATCGGCTATTTCAATATACAGTACAGGCTGGTTTCCCGGGCCGGATAATATAGACCAGTATGTCATGCGGGGAGGTGGTTTCATTCTACAGAGGGGCCTCTGTTCACTGCTCAATACCAATCATTGTTAACACTTATCTCCCCCCAGTGTATTCCTCGGCTCTGCTCTCTCTTCCATCCCTCTTTCTTCCTTCCAGTAGTATCATCATTTATTCATAAGGTGTACATATGTTCTTCTTCACAATGAACTGGAGACAATGGAATAGCTCAGTATGCCACTTGCCTGATGTGTGAGAACAGAACTGTGAAGGTGACTGTGCTCCTTACATTATTTATTCTCCACTGTATACCGTATTTTTCGCCTTATAAGACGCACTTTTTCTTCCCCAAAACTGGGGGGGAAAAGTCGGTGCGTCTTATACGGCGAATACACCCCTATCGCGGCGGTCCCTGCGGCCATCAACGGCCGGGACCCGCGGCTAATACAGGACATCACCGATCGCGGTGATGCCCTGTATTAACCCTTCAGATGCGGCGATCAAAGCTGACCGAACAGCCCGACAGAATAGCCGGGTTAGTGCTTACAGGACACCGGGAGGGACCTTACCTGCCTCCTCGGTGTCTTCTCCGTTCAGGGATCCCCTGTATGGCCGGCGCTCTCCTTCTTCGTCATCACGTCGTCGCGTACGTGCGTCAGCGTGCGTAACGACGTGATGGCGGCGACGGAGAGCGAGGATACCCGGCCGGCAGCAGAGACGTTCCGGAGCGACGGGGACACGGCGAAACAACGATGGAGCGACATCCAGGGCAGCGGTGACGGGTCCGGTGCGGCGGGGACACATGAGTGTTACCTCCTCCTGCAGTGGTCTTCAATCTTCGGACCTCCAGATGTTGCAAAACTACAACTCCCAGCATGCCCGGACAGCCAACGGCTGTCCGGGCATGCTGGAAGTTGTAGTTTTGCAACATCTGGAGGTCCGCAGGTTGAAGACCACTATTGGGTTCAAAATCTTTATTTTTTTAGATTTTGCCCCTAAAAATTGGGTGCGTCTTATACGCTTATACGGTATATACTTTGTCGTAAGGCTATATATATTACACGTCTGCAGCGGTGCTATGAAGCTTCTTTTATTGTTATTCCTTTGCAGAATTTCTGTATGAAAAAAATGGCTGTCACATGGAACAAGTGACATCAATGTGGAGTGTGACTTTCATCTTTATCTATGGGGATGATATTTTCTTGTGACCCCTGCTGTCAACCAGATCGGTGGCATGCTGGGTCTACATGTGTATATGTGGCGAAATGCCACAGGATGTCTCGGGGGGTGCGATGGTGAGGTGTATGGAGCAGATGTTGTAGCCCAGGGGCAAGAAGGTGTTATTACCCCCTAAATGTTCGTGACGCCAGGGCGTGGTTTTCCCGGTAACCACCCGAACAGTAACACCGTTACCCCTAGGTTAGGCAGGGCAATAATATTCCAAGACCCGGTAAGGGTTAACGATACCAGGTAAGGCTTTACTGAGGTAGAAAGAGGGAAATAGTGTTTACAGCTAGGCCAGGATCCCAGAGAGGGGGCCAGTAACACAGAAGGACCTTGCAGCTTGCTGGGACTTGTAGTGACTCTGAGAGACTTTAGTTCAGCCACGCAGACTATAATAGACTTGACTTTAGACTTGACTGGGTTGTAGGTAGTGACAGCAGACATAGACTTGACTTACTGTAATGTGGCTGTAGATGGTAAGAGGCCTCCAGATATGTTGGACACTGGCTCTGAGACATCTGGTCTTTATTGTGCCTCAGCAGAAAGAGAGAGATTGTAATGGCTGCCCCTCTTATAAAGGAGGGCTGAGCCAGAAGCCCATAGGTCAAGCTGCAGGTCACCTGGTTAGCTGGTGCTCTCTGGGTAACAAACACATCAGGTGAACACATTATCATATGACTAACTCAAAAGTCCTTAAAGGTTCTTAAGGCATAACATACATAACACTATACATAACATATATTACTATGGGGGAGACACTGCAGGAGAGCATCTAGGACACAGAGGGACTCAACCTGACAGGACCTAGTTACTGTACGGGACTATATCCCGTACTGGGTCATCACATATAGCTTACCTGATATGCTGGAAACTGATTGGAGAAAAGGGTGACATATACTGGGTATAAATTTAAAGGTGCAGAGATGTGCATTAAAGATGGCGCTGTATAACAAAATTAATATGGAAGATTAATGCTTGTGTATTCCTCTACCTTCTTTTCTTAACAATGAGGCCAAGTTGAGCTGGACCTCTTTTTAGGCCAATATTATACAGGAATTGTATGGTCACATTTCTGCCTCTACAGCCACAAGTTCTATCCTGAATGGGGGTCTGATGGTCCGTACTGACAGCTGTCAATTCAGGTCATCAAACTTGTGGTCAGGCTGGGACTAGGATCTGTAATGCTGGGTTCACATATGTCCGGCATCCGGCCTAAATCCCAATGCAACTGATGCTGCAAATTATGACAACATGCATCACTTGTCATCAGTTGTATGGCATCCAGCATCCATTGTTTCTGGCTCCGGACAAGGGAACGCAGCAAGCTGTATACCACTGTCCGGTGCCGTCCGGCGTGTCCAACCATTCGGCTTCAAAATTGAGACACTGGATGATTGTGAACTGCTCCATTCAAATGAATGGGGTCAGTTCTAGCATCAGTTTCGCTCCAGTGCACGCCAGAGGGAACTATGCCGGACGCCTGAAATATGTGAACCCGGCCTTATATGGATGCGAAAAATGTGACTGTAAGTGTATGTTCACACAACCGAATCTCCACACGTTATTCCGCTCAGAGAGTACGCTGCATGAATCTAATATTGGTGTGAATGTGTCTTCCATTGACCCATTCACACTGCAGAATTTCGGCAGCTGAAAATTCCGCCACCGGAATTGACCTGCCAAACGAATGAACATGTTCATTCTTTTGGCAGAATTATGCATGTACTGCATTGTTGTCAACGGTGATGATGCAGGTCCATGCCATCCTAGCGACGATCGTTTTGAGTGGCGGACGCTCAGATGTAGTGTAAACTCAATAAACTTCAGAGCCTGGATACATTTTAAAGGGATGTATAGGTAGAAGGAAAACCCGGTTCCACGGCGCGATCCACAAAGTCAGTCATATGGTAGTGATCAGTAAAGTATTTATTTAGCCAGGGTGCAACGCGTTTCGGGGCATGGGATCCCCTTCGTCAGGCAAATAGGCCTATTTGCCTGACGAAGGGGATCCCATGCCCCGAAACGCGTTGCACCCTGGCTAAATAAATACTTTACTGATCACTACCATATGACTGACTTTGTGGATCGCGCCGTGGAACCGGGTTTTCCTTCTACCAATACATCCTGCTACTGATCGGCCTGCTGTTCGCTGGATCCGATACCGGGAGGCTGCACCACTATCTTTATGCGCTTGTGTAGTTGTGTCATTTACACAACCGTACCAGGTACCATTGAAATACCATTGAAATTATTGTGTATCCTACATCCACCTACATCCACACTGTTTAGAACATACTGCGCTATGAGGAGCTCTGCTTTTTGTTTTATAGATATATGAAGTCTCACATTTTAAAGGGGGCCTGGATGTTTTTCTGGAAAAATATAATATTACAGGTTATGGATAGTAGATGGGGACAGAACGTTGATCCAGGGATTTATTCTGATTGCCATATTGGAGTCGAGAAGGAATTTTTCCTCCGTCATGGCGCAATTGACATCAGCCTTAGAACATTATATGTATATAAATATGTATTTAATACATATATTCATGTATATAAATATATATATATATATATATATATATATATATATACACACATATACTGACTGAAGGTGGCAGGTTCGACCATCTTGGTGTATCGGCTCCTTAAGGTCGGTTTCATCTTGGTGTAATATGGGCGTGTTTTATATCTGTATTAACACTGCAAGTCCCTGCCTGGCCGTGAGTTAATTTATTTTTTATTGAAAGATTTTATAATAAACATACTGTAAATGAAGCTAAAAGAAAAACATGAAGTAAATAAAAATACACTCTCATCAATTTAAATATCCAAGATGAGATATCATTTCACACAACACAATATACCATATTGGAGAGATTTATTAAAACTTGTGCAGAGGAAAAGTTGACCAGTTGCCCATAGCAACCAATCAGATCGCTTCTTTCATTTTTCAGGGGCCTTTTTATACATGAAAGAAGCGATCTGATTGTTTGCGATGGACGACTAGTCAACATCCGGACCCAAAATTGCGGCAGTATCAGGCCCCTGTTAAAGGGATACTCCGGTGAAAACCTTTTTTCTTTTAAATCAACTGGTGGCAGAAATTTAAACATATTTGTAAATTACTTCTATTAAAAAATCTTAATCCTTCCTGTACTTATTAGCTGCTGAATACTACAGAGGAAATTCTTTTCTTTTTGGAATGCTCTCTGATGACATCACGAGCACAGTTCTCTCTGCTGACGTTATTATAATAATAATAACGCTTTATTTATTGTTGTCCTTAGTGGGATTTGCTGCCCTTAGCATACATCTGCTATGCACGGTTGCTAAAATGGACAGAGATGTCAGCAGAGAGCACTGTGCTCGTGATGTCATCAGTATTCCAAAAAGAAAGGGATTTCCTCTGTAGCATTCAACAGCTAATAAGTACTGGAAGGATTAAGATTTTTTAATAGAAGTAATTGACAAATATGTTTAACTTTCTGCCACCAGTTGATTTAAAATAAAAAAGGTTTTCACTGGAGTACCCCTTTAAACTGGCCATCGGCCAGTAGTATTTCGGTCAATATTTTGAGCCAAAACCAGGAGTGTGTCCAATGGACAGGAGTACATATTTTCATTATAGTTTTTGTCTCACTCCTGGTCTTAGACTAAAATACTGACCAAAAACCCAACTTGTGAACGCGGCCTTACTCAGATCAGTAGCTGAGGGCTTCTGTGCAGGAAGAAATCTATACATATGTAGAATACAGAGAAATATAGGTACGAGGTTTTTCATGTGCGACAACAGGATGTCACTGTGTAGGTGTGTGAGAAAAGCCGCAGTTCAGAATAATAATATTTAATGTTTATATGGGGCCAACAAATTCCGCAGCCCTTAAAGGGGTTATCCAGGAAAAAAAACTTTTTTGTTAGTTAAAAAGTTAAACAGATTTGTAAATTACTTCTGATGACACGTGTCTCGGGAACCGCCCAGTTTAGAAGAGGTTTGCTATGGGGATTTGCTTCTAAACTGGGCGGTTCCCGAGACACGTGTCATCAGAGAGGACTTAGACAGAAAAGAGCAACCTTAACTTCAGAAGCTCATAAGTACTGAAAGGATTAAGATTTTTTAATAGAAGTAATTTACAAATCTGTTTAACTTTCTGGAGCCAGTTGATATATAAAAAAAAAAATAAGTTTTTTTCCTGGATAACCCCCTTTTAACAACACAGAGGGGGAGATTTATGGAAACCTGTGTAGAGGAAGAGCGGGGCAGTTGCCCATGGCAACCAATCAGATTGCTTCTTTCCTTTTTAAAGAGGCCTGTGAAAATAAAAGAAGCAATCTGATTGGTTGCTATGGGCAACTGCACCACTCTTCCTCTACACTTTTTTTTTTATAAATCTCCCCCCAGAGGGTAGGAATGAAGACAAATATCAGACAGCGTATTTCACTCTGCGGATGCGCCGGCGGCAGTTACAGAGGGACCGCAGACCGAGCTCGCGGCTGCGGCTGGGTAGCTCTGTGTGTCTGCTCGTACCGACAGATTTTTACAGAGGGAAATCCACCGCTACAAGCGACCACAAAGAGTTACCCGGAAGCTCGCTCTGCAGCGTGAAATAAGCTGCGGGTGCGCCCTGTGTGACCCTGCCCTAAATATCCAGCTTACAGTAAGGTTCTATATTTATTTCATAGAACAGAGTTTCCCAACCAAGTGCCTCCAGCTGTTGCAAAACTACAACTCCCAGCATGCCCGGACAGCCTTCGGCTGTCCGGGCATGCTGGGAGTTGTAGTTTTGCAACCGTCATAGAACAGAGAAGTATGTGTAGATAGTGAACTCTCCACTGGAATGCTAGGTGTAAACATATACATTCCTTATAGAAACTACTTATAGCTATTGCGTAAAACTTACACTTACGTTTTATTTTTTTGTTTTTGTTTTTAACATACAAAAATACCCAGAATTCATACACATTTATGCATACATAATGGGGGAGATTTATCAAAACCTGTTGCCCAGTTGCCCATAGCAACCAATCAGATTGCTTCTTTCATTTTTAACAAGTCCTCTGCAAACTGAAAGAAGCGATCTGATTGGTTGCTATGGGCAACAGGTTTTGATAAATCTACCCCAATATTACTAAGCCTTAGCCAGAGGATTGTAAGTAGCAAAGTCCAATGATCATTTATTTACGGTCTTTATTTTATTTTATTTATTTATTTTTTATTCTGAAATTAAAAAACACGACCTTGCGATGCCGAATACATTTGCCTAGGCGATAAAGTGTTCAAGGCATTTCACAGCAGCTCGACTATCTTCACCTCAGTGTGAACACGCCTTTGCTGCCTCAGTATAACACTGTGTAAGTCCCCGTCCTTTCTGCTGTATATAAAAAAAGGGAACAAAATTCATAACAAAGTCTTTTTCCACACCAGACCATCCTTGTTCCATTGCTTCCTCTTTTTCCCTCTGAACCTGACATCTGCTGTAAGGTAATAACTTCCCTCATTGTATTGTATCTAAGGCAGTATATTCCTTAAAGGGGTACTCCAGGAAAAAACATATAAATATATATATATATATATATATATATATATATATATATACACACAAATATATATATATATATATATATATATATATATATATACACACATATATATATATATACATATATATATATATATATATATATATATATATATATATATATAGATATACCGTATTTATCGGGGCATACCACGCACCGGCCTATAACACGCACCCTTTAACGTTTTTTATCCAAATATCATTGGTAAAATGAGGGTGCGTGTGTGCGCGTGTATACCCCGATACACCCCCAGGAAAGGCAGGGGGAGAGAGGCCGTCGCTGCCCGCTTCTCTCCCCTGCCTTTCCTGGGGTCTAGAGCCCTGCTGCCGCCGCTTCTCTCCTGCGGGCTATCTGCGCCGCTGCCCCTTCTCTCCCCCTGACTATCGGTGTCGCTGCCCGTTCTCTCCCCCTGACTATCGGTGTCGCTGCCCGTTCTCTCCCCCTGACTATCGGTGTCGCTGCCCGTTCTCTCCCCCTGATTATCGGTGCCCCATTGCCGGCGCCGATAGCCAGGGGGAGAGAAGCGGCGCCGGCAATGGGGCATCGGCGCCAACAGACAGGGGGAGAGAAGGGGCAGCGGCACCCATTGCCGGCGCCGCGGCCCCGTTGCCTCCCCCATCCCCGGTTATATAATTACCTGTTTCCGGGGTCGGGTCCGCGCTGCTTCAGGCCTCCGGTGTGCGTCCCATGCGTCGTTGCTATGCACTGCACGGCGTGGCGCAATGACGAGTGATGTCATTGCGCCGTGCAGCGCATAGCAACGACGCAGGGGACGCCACACCGGAGGCCTGAAGCAACAGGTAATTATACAACCGGGGATGGGGGAGGCAACGGGGCAGCGGCGCCGGCAATGGGTGCCGCTGCCCCTTCTCTCCCCCTGTCTGTCGGCGCCGCTATATATCAATTGGCTCCAGAAAGTTAAACAGATTAGTAAATTTCTTCTATTAAAAAAATCTTAATCCTTCCAATAATTATCAGCTGCTGAAGTTGAGTTGTTCCTTTCTGTCTGGCAACAGTGCTTCCTGCTGACATCTCTGCTTGTCTCGGGAACTGCACAGAGTAGAAGAGGTTTGCTATGGGCATTTGCTTCTACTCTGGACAGTTCCCGAGACACGTGTCATCAGAGAGCATTTAGACAGGAAAGGACAACTCAACTTCAGCAGCTCATAAGTACTGAAAGGATTAATATTTTTTTATAGAAGTCATTTACAAATCTGTTTAACTTTCTGGAGCCAGTTGATATATATATATATATAAGTTTTTTTCCTGGATAACCCCTTTAATACCAGTTACTGATTAACTTCTATGCTAAAATACATAATGTAATATAATAAATAAATAAAATGCAGTGTTCACTGTGTTCACATCTGCATCAAAGGTTCTCTTCGGAGCCAACGTCACGGAATCCGGCAAAAATATAGAACGAAATATTGCAGCATGAGGAAATCCAGTGGTCCCCAAATAGTGTAGGGGGTCCGACACCATCATTGTTTCCATTGTTCTACTCCTATGAGTAGTGATGAGCGGCAGGGGTCACATATTTGAATTTGCAATATTTTGCGAATATATTGACTATTATTATTATTACTATTATTACTATGTTCGCGAAATTCGCATATTTGTTATGTTCCTTCACTTTTTTTTCCATGCAAAAATTCACTCAAGAATTTGCATAAAATTTGCATAAAAAGTCACATGTGAAAAAAAACAACAACAAAAAACGACTATTCGTCATTACGAATATATAGGACTATATTCTAAATATTCGCGAAATCGCGAAGTGCCTCTTTTCTCCATTCCCAACACATGAGCGCTTAAGAGAGCATTTATGTGTACGGAGGGATTGGGGCAGGTAGCTGCTGTTTGGCCAAAAGCTATTGCAGTGTTTCCCAACCAGGGTGCCTCCAGCTGTTGGAAAACTACATCTCCCTGCATGCCCGGACAGCCTTTGGCTGTCCGGGCATGCTGGGAGTTGGAGTTTTGCAACTTAAGAAGGCTACTCCCCATAATGTGTGTTTAATAGGAGACGTTCCCAAAGACTTTGTATAAAAGTTGATCCTTGTGGCATGGACAGCGCTGGGAGAGAACATGCTTAAAGGGGTACTCCGATGGGAAAAAAAAATTTTTTTTATCAACTGGTGCCAGAAATTTAAATAGATTTGTAAATGACTTCTATAAAAAAAATCTTTACCCTTCCAGTACTTTTTAGCAGCTGCATGCTACAGAGGAAATGCTTTGCTTTTTGAATGAATAATTTTTTTGTCTTGTCCACAGTGCTCTCTGCTGACACCTGATGCCCGTATCAGGAACTATCCAGAGCAGGAGAAAATCCTCATAGCGAACCTATGCTACTCTGGACAGTTCCTGACATGGACAGAGGTGTCAGCAGAGAGCACTGTTGACAAGACAAAAAACAAATTAAAAAAGAAAATAATTTCCTCTGTAGCATACAGCTGCTAATAAGTACTGGAAGGGTAAAGATTTTTTAATAGAAGTCATTTACAAATCTGTTTAACTTTCTGGCACCAGTTCATAAAAAAAAAAATGTTTTTTATAATATTTTATTCCCAAAAAAATTAATAAAAATTTATTAAAAGTTTTATATGTGCAAATATGGTATCAATAAAAAGTACAAATCACGGCACAAAAAATTAGCCCTCATACCGCCGCTTATCCAGAAAAATGAAAAAGTTATAGGTCTTCAAAATAGGGGGATTTTAAACGTACTAATTTGGTTAAAAAGTTTGCAATTTTTTTTAAGCGCAACAGTAATAGAAAAGTGTGTTATCATGGGTATCATTTTAAACATATTGACCCAAATAATAAAGAACACATGTCATTTTTACCGTAAATTGTACGGCGTGAAAACAAAACCTTCCAAAATTAGCAAAATTTCAGTTTTCTTTTAAATTTCCCCACACAAATAGTATTTTTTTGGTTGCACCATACATTTTATGGTAAAGTGAGTGGTGGCATTACAACTGACAACTGGTCGCGGAAAAAACAAGCCCTCATACTAGTCTGTGGATGAAAAGATAAAAGAGTTATGATTTTTTGAAGGCGAGACGGAAAAAACGAAAACGGAAAAATAAAATTGTCTGAGTCCTTAAAGGGAACCAATCATCAGATTTTACCCTATATAACGCTTGGCAAAGCGTTATATAGGGTAAAATCTTTATTTTCACCATTCCCGGGGGATGCTCCTGCCCCCAGGGATGGTGAAGATATGAAGTTATAAACTAGTCACCGCCACCGCCGTAAGTAGTCACCTGGGCGGGGAGCTCTTCTCACCAACTCCCGTTCTTCGGCCGGCAGCGACGCCCCCTCCGCTTGATTGATGGCCCATCAATCAAGCGGAGGGGGCATCGCTGCCGGCCAAAGAACCGGAGTAGGTGAGAAGAGCTCCCCGCCCAGGTGACTACTTACGGCGGCGGCGGTGACTAGTATATAACTTCATATCTTCACCATCCCTGGGGGCAGGAGCGTCCCCCAGGGATGGTGAAAATAAAGAGTTTACCCTCTATAACGCTTTACCAAGCATTATATAGGGTAAAATCTGATGATTGGTTCCCTTTAAGGCTCAAATGGGCTGAGTCCTTAAGGGGTGAAGCATGTTCTCTCTCAGCGCTGTCCATGCCACGCAGCGCTGCAGCCTTCGAGTCTGCCGGGTCATAACTACGGGGCCGGATTATCGTGATGTCATGCCCCCTCCCATAGACTGCATTGCGGGGGTGGGGCGTGTTATCACATGAGGGGCGGAGTCATGATGTCATGAGTGGTAGCGGGGAAAAAGGAATCCGATCCTGGCGCTCACCCGTGCGGCAGCTGAGGAAATGATGTCAGGAGCCGTGATGAGGTAAAAGATGCACTTTATTTTGGATAAAGCAGGGACTATGTGTTGCGAGGGGACATGATTGGACCTGAGGAAGAGGGGAGCCTGTCCCCTCGCAACGCGTAGTCCCTGCTTTATCCAAAATAAAGTGCATCTTTTACCTCATCACGGCTCCTGACATCATTTCCTCAGCTGCCGCACGGGTGAGCGCCAGGATCGGATTCCTTTTTCCCCGCTACCACTCATACTCTCAGACAGTCCGGCCGGCCGGGTGTATCCGGGCAGCACACCGTGGATTTCCACTTACCCACACCAGTTGGGCCCCTTCAAGCTGCAACAGGTGTTATGCTCTCAGCATAACACCACCAGGTGAGAGCATTCCTTACGCTTCCTCACCTGTCACTTATAATAAGGATAACGGCACATAGATAGGCGCATTGTCCCTTTTTGTCTTTCATACTTCTCGAAGTCATGATGTCACAATACTTCGGCCCCGTAGTCGTGACCCGGCAGACTCGGAGGCTGCAGCACTGCGTGCAGCTCCCACAGGTGGGTGCTGCATGCGAGATAGCGTGGGTCCCCAGCGGCGGGATCCCTGCAATCAGACATCTTATCCCCTATCCTTTGGATAGGGGATAAGTTGTCTTAGGGCCGGAGTGCCCCTTTAAATTGCCATAATACATGCCATTATACCACGATTTTGGATCCTTTGGGGGGTCCTTTGGAAAGGGCATAAGATGTCTTAGGGCCGGAGTACCCCTCAAAATAATCGATTTAAAATTACACAATTTTTGCAAAAATTTTGGTAAAAATTTGACATGCCGCAACAGTACTACTAATAAAATGGCAGGAGGTGTTATGTGAAAATGTAAATATGTAAAGTTTTATTGATGTATAAACTCCTTTGAAAATGTAGTGTGATTTTCGTGCCATTTTTAGCATGCTGCGCACAGAATATTTTGTTTGAAACACGATGGGAGTGGCATGAAAATCACGTAAAGTTTGGAATATGTCCCCAATATGTGACGGCTGCTTTTCATTAGACTTTAATGGAGCACAATATTAGATAAAAAAAAAAAAAAGACTGCTTTATGTATCTTTTATACTGCAGTATTTTTATTTTTTTGTTAGCATTTTACAAAGTGTGAACTTGGCCTTAATCTTCCGAGCTCCTTTATGAGGCTGGCAATCCCAGAAGCTGACATTCAGGAACGCTCCGAGACCTACAGGCTGTGAACTGGAGCTCATGGTAGATCTCCTATTACAAGGACTCCTTCTGTCACACACATTCCTGGCACATTGGGAAACAGAGACCTTCCCGGCGCCAAGCGAGAACTATTTCACTTGAAATAAAACAAATATCATTCTTTTATATGACAGTTTCTTATTACAACCCAGGAGAATGTGTTGTGTGCTTGAAGTATAGGGTCACCTATGGAGAGTCTTCACCTATGGCTGCATAAGTAACAATTCCCAAATAGACTATGTGGACACATGGAAGAATTGTAGCTGGTATTTCTATAACCCAAAATCTGTTCTACACATCTGCATCGGGTTGTTTCTGGAGCAAGCATATGGTTGGGGGGGTGATTTATTATTTGTACCTTTTCCTGTACACTTTTGTAGTTTGCAGTTTTTTTTCCAAGGCTAAGTTTTCACTTATCTGGGTTTGTTTGTTTTTTTGACCTGCAGAAAAACTCCACAAAAAACTGCCCTGTTATTTTGCACTCCCAGTATGCAGTTTTTACAGTGTTTTTTAGTGTTTTTTTTTACATTTTTAACGTTTTAGTATTGAGGTTTTTCGGGCGATCCGATCATCCATTTTAGTTTGGAATGCTGCAGATGCAGTGATCTGTATTGATCACAGCATCTGAGGGGTTAATGGCGGACAACCTCGCGATTGCGGATGTCGGCCATTACCGGCGGGTCCCTGGCTGCTATCAGCATGATCCGGGCATCGCTCCAATGCTCGCGGTTATGTATAGGATGTAAATGTACATCTTGGTATGTTAAGTAGCAGCTCACCAGGACGTACATTTATGCCCTGCGTCGTGAAGGAGTTAAGCTAGGTTTTCACTTGTTTTTACGCCACAAATGCCGCACTGCGGGAAAAAAAACCTGCAACCAGACGTAAGCTGAAAGTCAATAGGGATTTATGAAATGCCATACCCACTTGATGTTTTTTCCTTTGGCGTTTTTTTCAATCATCTTTGGCGTTTTCTGCCATTTTGAGCTCGGTTGCAGTATTCCAAAATCGCAGCATGTTGTGACTATGGTGTTTTTTTTAATTTAGACAAATTCTTAGCTTTTCTCATCCATAGAACTCTATGGCCCAGATTTATCAATCTGTGTGAGATAAAAAGTGGAGCGGTTTTTCCACAGCAACCAATCACAGCTCAGCTTTCATTTTTCCAGAGCTCATTAGCTGAGCTGTGATTGGTCGCTGTGCAAAAATCTCTCCACTTTTTCTCTCACACAGTTTGATAAATCTGGGCCTATGTGAGCAAAAAAACGCCATGTCTTTGCTTTTTTAGCATTGGCTTTTTTCTGACTTTTTTTTTTTTTCCCCTCCTCCATTTCTTCAATATAAATGAAAGAATGACATCACGATAAAAACACAGGGGAAAAAATGACAAGACCCACTATTACTATTTAAAAAAAAAAATGCCACAAAAACTGCACCTTGGGAGTGCAAAATGTCAGGGAATTTTTTGTGCCATTTTTTCCAGGTAAAAAAAAAAAATGGCAGAAAAAAAACTGTAAACTTAGCCTTATACTGTTAAGGCTGGCTCCTGGTTAGGCCTTAAAATGTGCATGACTGCCGCTGTATACTGCTGAGTGCCGACACAAGAAATAAACACCAGACAAAATGTTGGTATATATCTCCTTCTCAGCATACTTGCTAGGGAGCTTTCCCAAGGAGTTCTGTTTATTATACGAAAGTACATTGGTTTTTACATTTGACAAAAAAAGGGAGCTTAGTTATCATGTCAAAATCATCATGTTATATTTTGATTGGTTATTTGAGTATTGCGTCTATATATATTAGCATATTAAACATTCATTTCTTTCTTGGCTGTAGTTCACTGATGTTGCCATCCCCCTATTCTACCAGAAAATTCCGTATATATCTGCCCTTCTGCACAGTCTATATTAGGGATCGACTGATTATCGGTTGGCCGATATTATCATTCCGATATTCACGATTTTGGACGTTATCGGCAATTACCTTGCCGATAATCCGATAATGCCCCGCTCCATGCACTGCCCCGCGCCTCCTCCCCCCCAACACCGCACTGCCCCGGCCAGAGACCGCCATGGCTGCCCCATTGCCTCCCCCATCCCCGGTTTTATAATTACCTGTTCCCGGGGTCTGCGCTATTTCTGGCTCCTGCGCCATCCTGTGTTACACTGTGTGACGTCCTCAACGCGACATCACCGTCAGTGCGCACAGTGACAGCTCATGAGGACGGCGCCGGAGCCAGAGGTAGAGCAGACCCGGGAACAGGTAATTATAAAACCGGGAATGGGGGAGGCACTGGGGCAGTGGCGGCGTCGGTCTCTGGCCGGGGCGGTGCGGTGTGGTGGGGGGTGCAGTGCGGTGGGGGGGGGGTCGGTGGCAGTAATAGGACCCCAGGGCAGGCAGGGGGAGAGAAGCGGGTGGCGGAGGCGGGGGGGGGGCGGAGGCGGGCGCGTTAGGCATAAATAGCCATTAACTTATACCGGAATATCGGTATAAGTTATCGGCTATGGGCCCTAACCTCCACAGAGTGTCGGTATCGGCCCTAAAAAAACGATATCGGTCGATCCCTAGTCTACATTTCTTCAAATGTTTTGTCTCCCACTTTCAACTCCTCTTCTTATCTTGCGTCGTTTGGCCTCGTCCCAAGGTCTTCATCTTCCTGGTCACAAGCAAATAGCAAGCTGATATATCTCATAAGGAAAATAATGTTTTTCTGCAGTATATTAGCATATATATCTATTTTTAATATATATATATATATATATATATATATATATATACATATTGATCAGTAATCAAAATCATAATGTTCATCCTTATCAATACTACTTTTCCTTCCCTTTGCAAGCAGGAGTTTTTTTCTAATAATAGCTCATGGATATGCATGCTCGCCATTCATGGCCGATCGGTCGCTTAAATGGATACAGGAATTGTTTAGGAAGGAAATGGCTAATCTACCAGCTGAAAAATCTTATGAATGCCATCTCTATTAAAACGTATATGGGCCATAACACACAGACCGCATTCTTTGTGTCTTCCCTGTCACCAGTTCTTAACATTGTGTTTTTGTTTTTTTCAGGATTCACTCCTGTATAGCGGTGTTTCCCAACCAGTGTGCCTCCAGCTCTTGCAAAACTACAACTCCCAGTGTGCCCGGACAGCCGTTGGCTGTCCGGGCACGCTGGGAGTAGTAGTTTGCAAGAGCTGGAGGCACCCTGGTTGGAAAATACTGTTGTATAGCACCCTGTAGGGTCGTTACAGTCTTTATTGTTGTTGTTTGTTTGTTGTTTAACCTACTGTAGATCTGAAGCATTGTGCGGTGCTGTAAAAACAAAAGCCTTCACGCATATCAGTGCACCAGAGGAGGGGGTCAGCTCATTTCCACATCAAAAGGGAAGATCTACCCCCATTTAGGACAGGAGCCCTATACCTAACAAGTATGTTTCTTTGTTTGTCAGGGATGACCTAGTACATGGAGGAAACATGCAAAAAATAGGAAAATATAATGACTAACAGCGCTCAAATCCTAAAGCAGAAGCAGCATTGTGCAAAGAGAATTATTCATGTTCTTCATGCATATATACCTATAAGTCCCTATGCCATGACAGCACGTCGAATTAACATCTCTTTGAAGCCGGCTGCTGCTCTATGGAGCAGAGTCGTACATATCATACAGACGTCCCTTGCAGCTGCCATAACTCAAGGAGGGGGAGCTGAGGTTGGGTTGGCCCTTCTATTCCATGCAGTCACCCTAAATAAGGGCCCTATTAGATTATAGGCACTATTACAAGCCTCCACAATCAGTTGCGCGACCCTTTGCTGTCATGATTTGTTAGCCTATTACACGGGGGAAATGTGCTGTCGAGGTGCAACATTTTTCTGACAGGTCAGCGCAAAGCGATCAGCCGATGATCAGCTGAATGAGGACTATATAATACAGGGTGATATCGACTTGCTCTGCTGATAATCACCCAGCGTAATCGGGCCCTTGGGCTACGTTCAGATGGTGTATTTTTTTTGCAAAATGCCCGGCGGACAGACATTATCTGTGCTAGGATAGCTCAGAATTGCGATATCTCCATAGACGGCAAGGCATGGAGATGCAGAAATTGATAAAAAGCTCACTGTTTTAGTACAAGGAGAAAGCTATTGTGGTGTGCCACTGTGGTGAGTGTCAGGGCCACGGGTGTTGCGGTGATGAATGGTGGGATCAGATGTTATTAACTCCAGGGGTCTGGTGGTATTAACTCCTATGTGTTCGTGATGCCAGTGTGATTTTCGGCCCGGATTCTCCGCTATCCCATGGGCTAGTAGTGAGTAAAGAGTCCACAACCAGTTGAGGGTAAACGGAGTTGAGGGTAGACAGCCAGAATTCCCAGAGATGTGACCAGGACCCAGAGGACCTTGCAGCTTGCTGGACCAATACTTGTAATAAACTTGACTTTGAATTGTAATTTAGACTTGACTGATACTATGTGCAGGACTAACTTCAGTGACAGCAGACATAGACTTGTAGACTTACTGGAGTGGAGTGTTGTAGCTTTGTGGTATTCCAGATGCTGAACACTTGTCCTGAGATTCTCTGGTAGCTGCTTCAGCAAAGACTTGTTCTCAGCAGCAGGTGGTAAAGCTAAGAGAGAGAATTAAAGATGGCCACCCCTTTATATAGTTGGGGCTGGGCTAAAGCCCATTGGTCAAGCTGTGGGTCATAGGTTAAAGATGGTGCTCTCTGGGAGTACATGTTGCAACAAATCATATAACTGCATAACATAACATGTGACAGGCTTACTCACACAGGTCCTTGAGTCCTCCACAGGTCCTGTATACTATCTACACATAAGGATCCTGTCTATGCTCTTAAAGGCACATACACCACATTTAGTAAATTAACAGAAGAACAAGGGGATTCCCTGCAGGGGGAGCCCCCAGGTCACTGAGGGACTCAACCTGACAGGGCCTACAGGTAGTACAGGAATGTGTACCTGTACTGGGACATCACACTATCAATCAAAACTAGTGGGCTGGTGGAAGCCATTGGACCGTCATGAGGGATCGGCAGTAAGGGAATCTGTCAGCAGATTTTACCATATATAATGCATAGGGATGGTGAGAATATGATTTTAGAAAGTGTCCCCTACCGGCCCCATAAGTAATCCCCATAGGCGGGGAGCTATACTCACCTAGTCCCGTCCTCTCGAGCTGTAATCACGCCCCCTCAGCGGGATTGACAGCCTGCGTCACCGCTCTACTACCTAAGCAGATGGAGCAGAGCAATGATGCGGGCAGTGCCTGGGCTGTCAATAATGCTAAGGGGGCGTGATTACAGTTGGAGAGGACAGGAATAGGTCAGTATAGCTCCCCGCCCAGGGTACTACTTACTGGGCTGACCGGGGAGACTTTCTAACTTCATATTCTCACCGTCCCTACAGGCAGGAACATCCCCGGAGATGGTAAGAAAGAAGATTTTACCATATATAACTTTGACAGGTTTTCCCGGCATGGAAAGTGTTTTAGATTAGAGGGCAATATCAATTAACCAGGGCAATTAAGGGGTAATTCATAAGAAAAGGGGGTCTTTTTGCCCTGTGTTATTGATTATTGTATTAAGTTTGTGATCCCTGGCTTACCTGTAGTGGAGTTTTGTGATGAATTAGAATGGAGTTGGGGATTGCTTTCAAACTAAAAAGGAAAACATACTCACTAGCCCCCATCCCCTTAAGCTTCCGTAAATGCTAGATTGGAGGAAATACCTAGCATATATGTAAGACTATCTCTTTCCAATAGTCACCCTGGAACATAGTTTTATTGGAAAAATTTTTGACATGTCGCGGGGACAAAAAGTTTTGATCCGTTCGGGTCTTAGTGCTGAGACCCCCACTGATCACTAGATATAACTGGGAAAAGTGCGTGTTAAGAGTGTTCTCTTCCAAATTTAATAGAAAGTCTAGGAGTCTCCTATCACACTCACAGAGTGGGAAGAAGCAGTACTCGGCCATGGGCTTCTCCCCTATCGTTCTAGCGATCGCGGGGTTCTGGACACAGAGACCCCCACCGATCAAAACTTCTGACACGACTTGTGGAAGGTACACATTAATCCATTGTTTCCCAACCAGTGTGCCTCCAGCTGTTGCAAAACTACAACTCCCAGCATGCTGGGAGTTGTAGTTTTGCAACAGCTGGAGACACGCTGGTTGGGAAACACTCCATTAGGAGTTAGACAGGGGACCATCTTTGGTTGCTAGAGACAAGTTCTCCTAGGAATCGGTATGGCAGCTCTTCACAGCAAAGAAGCAGCCTTGAATTCCAGCATTGCTTCAGTATGAAAGTCTGCACTTCAAAGTGTTAACAATTAAGTCCCATGACATCACAATGGTAACATGATCAGAAATGTCCGTACCTCTTAAAAAAACACCTTGGGTGGTGAAGGACTTTAATCCTATGAGGCACCTTTGTTCATGGGATTCAAAGCACCACAAACAATGTGCTAACTCTGTATTCTATAATGTCTTTGAATTGTCATCAAATGCAGTTACATAGTCTATTCTGATGTTTTCGGAAGGGTTAATAAAAAAATAAGCATGAAACAAGAACACGTAAAGAAACATTATTGAGGTTAAATGCATAAAATATCAAACAAACGCAAAGACTGCACCACTGTAATCCATTATACATACTAGAGACAAACTACCCTTAAAGGGGTACTCCACTGGAAGAAAAAAAAAAATTAAATCAACTGGTGCCAGAAAGTTAAACAGATTTGTAAATGATTTTTATTTAAAAATCTTAATCCTTCCAGGACTAATCATCTGCTGTATGTTCCAGAGGAAGTTCTTTTCTTTTTGAATTTCCTTTCTGTCTGACCACAGTGCTCTCTGCTGACACCTCTGTCAATTTTAGGAACAGTCCAGAGTAGGAGCAAATCCCCAGAGCAAACCTGTCCTGCTCCGGACAGTTCCTAAAATGGACAGAGGTGGCAGAGAGCACTGTGATCAGACAGACAGGAAATTCAAAAAGAAAAGAACTTCTTGGGAAGAATATAGCAGCTGATAAGTACAGGAAGGATTAATATTATTAAACAGACGTAACTTACAAATCTGTTTAACTTTCTGGCACCAGTTGATTTAAAATAAGGTTTTCCAGGGGAGTACCCCTTTAAATGTGGCCAATAAGGGAATTAAAGCAGTTTAAAGGGGTACTCCGGTGGTAAAACAAATGTTTTCAAATCAACTGGTGTCAGAAAGTTATACAGATTTGCAAATTACTTCTATTTAAAAATCTTAATCCTTCCAGTACTTATCAGCTGCTGTATGTTCCAGAGGAAGTTGAGTTGTTATTTTCTGTCTGATGACAGTGCTCTCTGCTGACACCGCTGTCAGTGTCAAGAACGGTCCAGAGTAGAAGCAAATCTGCATGGCAAACCTCTCCTGGTCTGGACAGTTCCTGACACAGACAGAGGTGACAGCAGAGAGCACTGTGGTCAGACAGAAAATAACTACTGTCCCCTGTCCTTAAATATCAGCTCCCCCTCCCCCCCTTGTTTCCCTGCTGGATGTTTGGTTCTCTTGTGCCATAGGGAAAGTCCTGTGTCCCTGTTACCGTGTACCTGTTCCTTGCTACCTTACCTCCCCTGCACCTGTGTTACCTGCCCTGATCTACTGCCATCTTGCCACATCCTGGCAGTCTTCTTCTGTGCCACGCCACCTCCCAGATACCTGTGTGGAGGAGTCGTGCCAGGGGTAGCGACCTGGGTGCCGCCTGCTGCAGAAAGACCATCCCGCTTTGCGGCGGGCTCTGGTGAAAACCAGTGGCACCTTAGACTCCGCTCCCCAGTACGGCTCACATCATCATCCACACAGGCCCAGTGGATCCACCACCTGCCGCGACCAGTTACAGTAAGATCCGGCCATGGATCCCGCTGGGGTGCCTTTGCCAGATGTCTTGGATCTTCCCACCGTCTTGGCTCAGCAGTCGCAGCAGTTAGCCCGTCAGGCGCAACAACAGAATCAACTCTCAGCCATGGTGCAACAGCTTCTTGCCGCTCAGCAGCAACAACAGCAGCAGTCACCTATTCCTGAGCCTCCTCCTGTGTCTGCAGCTTCTCCCGGGTCCAAGCTTCGTTTTTCCTTGCCTTCTAAGTATGACGGAGATCCCAAGCTGTGTAGAGGCTTTGTGACACAGTGTTCTATCCATCTAGAACTCATGGCGGATCTGTTCCCGACGGAGCATGCTAAAGTGGCGTTTGTGGTCAGTTTACTGTCTGGAAAAGCTTTAGCCTGGGCTACTCCTCTTTGGGGTCGTAGAGATCCGGTCTCCTTGAACCCGTCAGCCTTCCTTGCAGAATTCCGCCATGCATTTGAAGAACCCGCGCAAGCTTCCTCTGCCGAGACTGCTCTACTGAACCTCTGCCAAGGTAACTCTCCCGTTGGCGACCACGCGGTTCAGTTCCGCACTCTTGCCTCTGAACTTTCTTGGAACGATGAGGCCTTGTGTGCTACCTTTAAAAAAGTACTTTCCTCTCGAATCAAGGATTCTCTCACTGCACAAGATTCTCCGGCTAACCTAACCGAACTTATCCATTTAGCCACTCAAATTGATGTGTGTTTTGCCGAGAGGCAGGAGGAACTTCCTTTGAATAAAAGAACCTGTAGAACACGGCGTTTACCTCGTCTGGCCCCCGTGCTCCAACATCCATGCCGCTTTGTGGCGGGCTCTGGGGAAAACCAGCGGCACCTTAGACTCCGTTCCCTGGCACGGCTCATGTCATCATCCACACAGGCCCAGAGGATCCACCACCTGCCATGTCCCGTTACAGTTGGCATCCTCATATTGATAGCCTATAAGAGCGATAGACCATCAATGAAAAAGTCATCTAAACCTCTTTTTACCTGTTATATCACATAAATAAAATAAAGCTTATATAGTGGGTATCAAAAGTTTGGGCACCCCAGGTAAAAATTTTTATTAATGGGCATAAAGAAGCCAAGGAAAGATGGAAAAATCTCCAAAAGGCATAAAATTAGATTAGATTAGACATTCTTATAATATGTCAACAAAAGTTTCACTTTCAAAATAACAGAAAACAAAAAAATGGCATCTGCAAAAGTTTGGGCATCCTGCAGAGTTAAAGGACATCTGCAGCGTTACAAACACTTATCCCCTATCCTCAAGATAGGGGATAAGTGTTTGATCGCGGGGGGTCCGAATGCTGGGGCCCCCGGCGATCTCCTGTACGGGGCCGCGGCTCTCCCGTGCAGGGGGCGTGCCAGCCGCAGCATGACGTTGCGGCCGGCACGCCTCCTCCATACATCTCTATGGGAGAGGCGGGGAGGCAGCATTCGTGCCTCCCCGCATCCCCCATAGAACTGTATGGGGAGAGGGAGGAGACGGGGCATCACCGTCGACCTCTAGGTCGACGCTACGCGCCTTAGCGCTCACCATGAGCGCTTATGGCAGCACCCCGTTAGGGAGATCGGGGGAGGTAGCAGCGGTCGGACCCCCCGCGATCAAACACTTATCCCCTATCCTGTGGATAGGGGATAAGTGTAATGCCGCTGCAGTTGTCCTTTAATATCTTGTACTGCCCCCTTTGGCAAGTATCACAGCTTGTAAACGCTTTTTGTAGCCAGCCAAGAGTCTTTCAATTCTTGTTTGAGGTATCTTTGCCCATTCTTCCTTACAAAAGTCTTCCAGTTCTTTGATATTTCTGGGCTGTCTGTCACGCACTGCTCTTTTAAGGTCTATTCATAGATTTTCAATTATGTTGAGGTCAGGAGATTTTGAAGGCCATGGCAAAACCTTCAGTTTACGCCTCTTGTTGTAATCCCCCGTGGATTTCGAGGTGTGTTTAGGATCATTATCCGTTTGTAGAAGCCATCCTCTATTTTACTTCCGCTTTTTCACAGATGGCATCAAGTTAGCATCCAAAATTTGCTGACATGTTATTGAATCCATTTTTCTTTCTACTCGTGAGATGTTCCCTGTGCCACTGGCTGCAATACAACCCCAAAGCATGATTGATCCACCCCCATGCTTAACAGTTGGACAGAGGTTCTTTTCATTAAATTCTGTTCCCCTTCTTCTCCAAATGTACCTTTGCTCATTCTGGCCAAAAAGTTCAATTTTAACCTCATCGGTCCACAGAACTTGTTTCCAAAATGCATCAGGCTTGTCTATATGTTCATTTGCAAAGTTCAAACGCAGATATTAGTGGTGAGGACGTAGAAGAGGTTTTCTTCTGATGACTCTTCCATGTAGACCATATTTGTACAAGTATGTCTTTATAGTGGAATAGTGTACCACAACTCTAGTGTCTGCCAGATCTTTCTGGGGGGGATTGTGCAGTCAAACGTGGGTTTTGAATTGTTTTTCTCACAATCCTGCGAACTGTTCTGTCTGATATTTTTCTTGGTCTTCCAGATCTTGCTTTAACTTCCACTGTTCCTGATGACTGCCATTTCTTAATTACATTCCGAACAGAGGATTTTGACATCTGAAAACATTTTGCTATCTTCTTATAGCCTTCTCCAGCTTTGTGAGAGTCAACTATTTTCAGTTTCAGATTTCTAGACAACTGCTTAGAAGAACCCATGGTGCTGATTGTCAGGGCAAGGTCAGATGAGTCTGGGCATTTAAAACCTTTGAGATTGACATCACCTGGTCTTCCCAAATGATGATTGAGAACAATCCATGACACTGGCGGGTCTCAGCTTTGCAAAGGGGGCAGTGCATGCTATAAATTCTGCAGGGTGCCCAAACTTTTGCAGGCACCATTTTTTTGTTTTCTGTTATTTTGAAAGTGTAAATGATGGAAATAAAATCTAACTTTTGTTGACATATTATAAGAATGTCTAACCTTTTGGAGATTTTTCCATCTTTCCTTGGCTTCTTTATGCACATTAATACAAATGTTTACCTGGGGTGCCCAAACTTTTGATCCCCACTGTATATGTTACTCACTAGATCATGCAGTTGCTTTACATGTATTTTTTTATGTGTCTTGCTTCTGTATTTTGCTCCAAATCCCCCTGTTCTGCTGCTCAATCATTCTTACATTCAGCCCTCACTCCATGCATTCACTTCCTCCCTGAGTCTGCTGTGCTGTGCTGAATATCTTCATCCAATAACTGCAGGCTGATCTGTAACCCCATCCTCTCTGTTTTATGCTTCAGTCTGATAGACAGGACAGGAGTGAGCACAGAGGAGTGCTAGTCCCGCCCTCACTTCCTGGAATATGTTTGATTTATTTTACTACTTTAAAGTACAGGCTAGGAAACAGATGATACTGCAGCCAGACAGGATTATGTTCTGGATGGCATGGGAACCCCTAGTGATCTTTGTTATAAACCATGATTTCTACAAAAAGGACAATGTACAAATACACATATAAAAATATACATATAAAAAGGTTTTGGTTCTGACAGTGCCCATTGAGGTATATGTTTTGCAGTCTAAAGCCTCATGCACACCACACAAAGACTTTGGCTCATGGGGTCTATATGGCTCCATAATACAGAGCTGAAGGGACAATGTAGGCCATATAGGCCCTCTTTTACTATTCTAAACCCGACTTGTTTTGTCAGGTTTTTCTGGCGCATCTTTGTCTGCGACATGTCGCAGACATCGTGCGCCAGTCTGCGACACGATGCTACATTTTTTTCCGACGGACCCGATGTGGATTCTCCCAAACCCCAAAAAGGGGCGTAACCCGACATTTCTGAGCTTTCCCACGTATTTATAAAGGTTTCCAACCCGAATTTGTTGAATTGTTGTGGATTTTTTCCCAACAACTCAGAAGAGTTGGAAACCAAAACCTACAAAACCCACGTGCGACAAACAGGATGCAACATAATAATAAATACCAGGGGAAAAAAGCAGTCGGGTAAGAAAGCAAGATAGACTTACAACCCGATTTTCTAAGTAAATGAGGGCCATAATGTTTTGAGAGGTCCATAGGTGTTCTACTCTAGTACCAATACTTCTAATATATCTGGCGCCCAACAGAGCTTGCCAACAACAATAAAAGCCCCAAACTCTAACACAGCCATGTGCATAAAGATCTGCAGTTTTTTTAATACATTGTTATCTGTATTTTTTCCCTAATTTACCCAACATAAAATAAAGGCTAAGGAAGGACAGATATACAGTAGCATTGTATGTTTTTTCTCAAAAAGACAAAAATTGATCTATCATTCACCTATATGCAATGTCCGGCTGCTGTTGTGTTTTGTCTTCAGAATCCACCTTGAAAGTTTCTACTAAAAAATACCCAAAATTTCTATAGATTCTGAACATGTTTACTGGACAGTACGTGTGTTGTTATGTCTTTTGCTGCCTGTTGTGTACTCGGAAATGCATTGCATGTTTTCCTCTTGAGCAACTGCTGAGAAGCTTCCTGGTTGGTGGTAAATGTTTCCAGTTTGTATTTTTGTCCAAAAGTACAAAACATGATATTGCGTCATTTTTATGTCACAAATATGCAGTGTTATTGTATTATATATGTATTCTATTTATTTGTACAGTGAACTTCAATAAGATGAACTTGTTTTTAATAATATTCCGCCTCTAAGGCACTTCCTTGGTGTCATGACTCGATTATAAACAAGATAGGCGGCGCATTAGACTTAGCTGGCCAAAAAAAAAAAAAATTATATCAAAGCAAAAAGTTGATATAAGGGGTGTCGCTAAAGTACAACATTTAATTAATCATATTTAAAAGCCACCAGATAGGGGAAAGTGAATACCAAAATAGTGTAGAAAACACATGAACCCTGCCGCCCAATATGATATGGCTGTAAGGTTTCACATAAAGAGCTACTCACTGCGCTAAAAAGAGCAGTGTTTTTGCTGTATATAATAACCACATTGATAATAATAATATATTTATTCCCTCTATCCACGTGCTAGTAGCTAGGCACGGGGACGTCCTCAGGGGAACCTTTACAATGTAGCTCCAATGCTTTGTTAAAGGGGTTATCCAGGAAAAAAAAATTTTTATGTATCAACTGGCTCCAGAAAGTTAAATTGATTTATAAATTACTTCTATTACTTCTTAATCTTTCCAATAATTATCAGCTGCTGAAGTTGAGTTGTTCTTTTCTGTCTGGCAACAGTGCTCTCTGCTGACATCTCTGCTTGTCTCGGGAACTGCACAGAGTAGAAGAGGTTTGTTATGGGGATTTGCTTCTACTCTGGATAGTTCCCGAGACACGTGTCATCAGAGAGCACTTACACAGAAAACAACAACTCAAATTCAGCAGCTCATAAGTACTGAAAGGATTAAGATTTTGTAACAGAAGTAATTTACAAATCTGCTTAACTTTCTGGAGACAGTTGATATATAAAATTTTTTTTTTTCCTGGATAACCCCTTTAACCTGTTAAGGACCAAGGGCATAAACTTACGCCCCTAGTCCCGCTCCCGTGATATAACATGGGGTTAATGGGTAACCCTGCATCATATCGCGGTGGCCCCGGCGTCATAGTGAAGCCGGGACCCGCCTCTAATAGCGCGCAGCACTGATCGCGGTGACGCGCGCTATTAACCCTTTAGCCGCACGCTCAAAGCTGAGCCGAGCTGCTAAAAACTAAAGTAAAATGTGCCGGTTAGCTCAGGGAGCTGTTCGGGATCGCTGCGGTATAATCGCGGCATCCCGAACAGCTGTAGCACAGGAGGAGGTCTTCTTACCTTCCTTCCTGCAGTCCGATCGCCGAATGAATGCTTCAAGCCTGAGATCCAGGCTTGAGCATTCAATCGCCGAAAACACTGATCCATTCCTATGGAGATGGATCAATCAGTGTAAAAGATCAGTTAATGCAATGTTATAGCCCCCCCTATAGGAGCTATAATATTGCATAAGAAAAGTGTAAAAAAAAATCATTAACCCTTTCAATGATCCCTTCCCCAAATAAAAGTTTGAATCACCTGGCATTTCCAAGAATAAAAAAAACCCAGTGTAAATAAAAATAAAAATAAACATATGTGGTATCGCCGCTTGCGGAAATGTCCAAATTATAAAAATATACCGCTTTTTAAACCGCACGTTCAATGGCGTACGCGCAAAAAAATTCCAAAATAGCGTATCTTTGGTCACTTTTTATATCATGAAAAGATGATCAAAAAGTCCGATCAATGCAAAAAATGGTACCGACAAAAACTTCAGATCACGGCGCAAAAAATGAGCCCTCATAGCCCCCTAAACATGGAAAAATATAAAAGTTATAGGGCTCAGAAAATGACAATTTTAAACGTATACATTTTCCTGCATGTATTTATGATTTTTTTCAGTAGTAATACAAAGTCAAATCATTTTAACCGTATGGACCTAGAGAATATAGAAAAGGTGTCATTTGTATTGAAAAATGTACTACGTAGAAACGGAAGCCCCCAAAAGTTACAAAATGGCATTTCTTTTTCAATTTTGTCGCACAATGATTTTTTTTCAATTTCGCCGTAGATTTTTGGGTACAATGACTGATGTCATTACAAAGTAGAATTGGTGGCACAAAAAATACGCCATAATACAGATTTTTAGGTGCAAAATTGAAAGAGTTATGATTTTTTAAAGGTAAGGAGGAAAAAAACGAAAGTGCAAAAAACGAAAAACGCCTGGTCCTTAAGGGGTTAAAATACAGATATGCATCTAATTTTCAATACAATGCATCTTAGATATTTGGTATAGTATACAAGTGGCCGTCATCCACGCAGGCAATCCTCAGATAGTGTCAGGAGTCCTGTATTAGTGTGGGGAAATCCAACCTGCAGCGCCTGTATGTAACACAGTCTCCATCCTGCAGTGGCAGGGAGCTGGGGAAGTAGCCCTGTGTATGATGCGGCTCCACCACGAGGCGCATCGTACACGGGGCTACTTCCTTGGCTCCCTGCCACTGCAGGACGGAGACTACGTTACATACAGGCGCTGCTGCCTGCAGTGATTTCCTTTATTTTTTTTCTACCTTGATATTGTTCTGTATTTTCTGCTCAGTCTCAGTCAGATTCACAGACTGGGAAGGGGCATTAGCCAGCAGGCATGACATTATCTGAAGCCATACAGGGGAGAATTTCCTCCCTCACTCTGCTGCACACAGCCCAGAGCAGTTCAGTGTGAGATGAGCTATGATTGGCTAAGGCTGCACACACACCCTCAGCACTCCAGACTGCATTTCCTGATTTTGGACTTCTGCCAGGCCAGCAGGAGTCCAAAGTCTGCAAGATATGGGGGGGAAATGTGCTCTGGACAAGTAGGAAGACACCTAGTGGCAGCTTTTTTAAAAACAAATAAACGATAAATAAAACATAGAAAACTTTTTTTTTTAAACAAGGTACATTAGAATTTTTTATTATTTACCATAAGGAGTACAATATCAAAAATTAGTTTTTATGACAGTGCCCATTTAAAAAGCCGCACAGGGTAAGTAAATGGGGCTAAAAACACACCACCTAAACCAGGTCCCTTTTATATTAAAGCTACGCTGCATTTAGCAGAGAACATGTAAAAGTGACTAAAACACAGAAAAGTCACATATTTTTGAGCAGAATGAGTGTTCAGACCCCCATTGATCTCTAAAACAAGCCAGGGGAAGCATGCAATTGTGTGCTGCCCTACAATTATCTTCTACTTTTCTACAGTAGCGAATGCTGACACCCCATTCGATTACACCCCAAGCAATGAATTTGGAAAATATAAATTTACAATAAAATTGTGTAATTGATTGTTTGCAATTCCTGGTCGGCGACTAACAGCCATCATAATGCTGATTAGAGTTGTTTGAACGTATTATGTTTTTGGGGTGATTTGGCCTTAGATGACTATTCCGCATTTACTCTCAATGCTTTTAAATGAATAGCTATGTTAAACCAGAGTAGAAATGCTATACGTCTGTATAAACCCAGAAAGCACGTAACTTTTAAGGGCTCATTTTACAGTCAGACTGCTGGGATTTGTAGTGCACAAACTGGACACAGTAATGCAGAAGACAGAAGGTTAATGTCTGAGGTCAGCCCACTATTCAATGCTTTGCTCAGCTTGTAATGTGATAGCTTTCATGGGCTCATTCTGCAGCAACACTGCTGGCTGAGATATGTAGTGCACCAACTGGACGCAGTAATGCAGGTGACAGGAGATTAATGGCTGAGGTCAGCTCACTGTTCAATGCTTTTCTTAGCTTCCTTTCATATTGTATTGGATTTGTGAAAGATTTCTGTGATCAGTAGTTCCTCTGTGCTCTCTCTCTCAGCTTTCTTTCCATGATGGCAGCCGAATCCAGTCCATCAGGCTTTATTAACCCATTAAACCTACCCCTATGCTGTGTCCTCATTGGCCTGGAAGCTGTAAGTCACATAAATGCAACCTTGGGGTCATGTGGTCTTGCTGTTAGCTGCAAGGTATGCTAGGCTATCCTGACATCAGATCAGTGTTGCTAATACTAAATGCCATGTCTTTCTCATCCCTTCTGCTACTATTACCGCGATTGCAACTGCAATAATTGAGCCTAGCAAAGTTAGAAAGCTTGGAGAGCTGCTGTCATCCCAAATTCTGAGCGAGACAGGATTTGCCGGCTCGGATCGCTCATCAGTAATGCTGATTATTAAGTTGTATTACGTTACAGTTGTCTACCTGTGTTAATAGACTCTAAGGTTCCTTTGCAACCATGTTTGGTGTGAGCAATTGTATACAGTCCAGGTTTATTTGGCAAAAACTGAATCAATGCAACCTTCCATACAATGGGCCACTACAAGCTTTACGTAACTGTTGGCCAAAGACCAACAAGAGCAACATGCACGATCTTTATTTCCTCCAACATATGCCTTCCACCGAAGGTCAGGAGATCACCATACATATGACACTGGGTTCACCCCATATGTTGGAGAGATATGTTGGGAGGATTTCCTTATGTATGTCACTGACGCAGATGCAGGACACTATCTAGCTGTACGTCGGCAATCATTTCGTGATATATTGTGTGATATACAATGTTGTGCAGGATATCTCTAGTCAACTACATTATTTTAACCAGCAAACAAAGGTATAGTGACCTATGATGCGTTTTGACCTATGGATGCATTTGATGTATACGCCAGGAGCTTTCCCACCATATACATTAGACATATACTACATAGGTGGCCTTGTGACTCTATGTTAAGATTGTCTGAAGACTCTAAAGATTTTGGGTGGGTCCATTGACCATATATAAAGTCTAGGGGCGGCTTCAGTGTCTTTACTGTAAGATAAAAGAAGCATATTGCAAAATGAAAATGCGATTATACAATGAATGTTCATGTGTTCAGGCTGGAATGGACATTTGGCTGTTTTGTTATTTGATGAGGTAGAAAGAGGAATCACAGTAGTTACACTTAATGCTTGTTCCATCTTCTCTTGGCAGACGCTAAATGAAACTCTTCAGGAGTTAATCACATAAAAACCCGGAAGCACTGTATTGTAAATCTCTTGCTTGCTACCATTTACAATTGATTTATTTTAATGAGTGTGTTTTAACACTGTGTTTTCCAGATTACATTACCATGCAAGATTAGTATGTAGGACATAGTTACCGTGCAACCTCTTGAACTCCTACCTCTTTAAAGATCCTACCAATCTAGCATCTAACTAGTTTACAGTAATTGGGTACATTAAAGGAAATCTGTCACCAGTGTCACCTGCACTAACCTGTCGGTACCAACAGGTAGTGCAGGTGACACTGATGACAACGGTACTCACCTTGTCCCGGTCCGTGGTGGGGATCCCCTGTAATCTTCTACAGTATCTTCGCTCTGGGCACCGGCTTGGGGCACGGGCGGAGCTTAATTATGTAACCACTGCTGCCCGGGACCCTGCAGAAAGCAGCAGTGGCTTGAGGAGCTTAGTGACGTCACCGCTGCTGCTCTCTGCTGTGTCCTGGGAACAGCAGCGTTTACGTCATTAAGCTCCGCCCGTGCCCCAAGCCGGTGCCCCGAGCGAAGATACCGGAGAAGATTACAGGAGATCCAAACCAAGGACCAGGACAAGGTAAGTACCGTTGTCATCAGTGTCACCTGCACTACCTGGTGACAGATTTCCTTTAAGTGCCTTCATGTTTTATCACGGACCTACAGAAGAAAAGTACAACCATATAGCCAACTACATAAATGACCAGACCTGGCCAGATACAATGGGGGACAGGAGTACTAGGTTGGGCTAAACATGGTACCTAAAATTCCTCTGTCTTCAACACTAAGGGCACCGTCACATATGTCCTCTGGTCCGGCTCAGTTTCCCCAGATCACCAGACAAGCCAGACAGAGAAACGCATCATGCAGTGTTCCCAAAGCAGCCTGAAGAAATAACTGGGCGCCCATACACAGCTGATTCACTTTGCCATCATTTGTGTCCAGTGATCCGGCCCAGTACTGTATCGCTGGACATATGGGACAGCACCCTAACATGTCAGGTTTAGAACAGGGGCAGGGAAGGAAGATATAAATGGTCCCTGACGTTTCAACAAACTTTTCATAAATCAACAGTAGAAGCAAATAATAAAAAATGTAGATCTTATCAGAGAAAATGCCTCTTTTCCCCCCTTATCAGGCTTCTTGTTTGCTTCCCTCACCTCCTAAACTCATGAAAAACAGCTGAAGTTTGCCCTGAGAGAGGTCGTGTTACATGCTGCCCCTAGAAGTTTATGAAGAAGGGTGGAGGAGGAGAGAGTAGTGACCGGAGAGAGGCAGAAGAGAGTTTACAGTACCACAGGACTCAATTCACTGCATAGACTACTCTGTACTGCTCTATAATGTCCTTTATTATGCTTCCGTAGGTGTGCTACAGAGATATAGAAGAACAGGATCGCCTCTTCTGTGTGTTTCCAAAGTATGGGATACATCAAAGCACCTAGTCTCCGTCCACTAACTCAGGGAATACTAAAAATTAAACAAGAAGCCTGCAGAGGGGAAAACTGGGGAAAAATGCCATATAGAAGTTATATAATGGCCAAAAATATTGCTACTCCTCATGTACAATACAGCAGCTTATCTTGAAAAGTTATTTGAAATGACAGATAGGCTTTAAGGTAGGATTGGATAGGTTTCCAATGGTTGGCTTGTGCACCCAAAAATGTTGGTTAGTTTCTCAATGGCTGTCAAAAGAGGGACCTTCAGGATACAAGCCTGTTCACCCGGTCAAGGATTGGAGTGTTGCAATTGTCCAGGTGCCAAAATTTGTACAGTAGGTCCTGCTGTTGGTTCAAGAAAGAGTGTCCAGCAACACAAAAAGGAGTGGTTGACAATGTACAGTATATGCCTTTAAGGGGTACTCCGCCCCTAGACATCTTATCCCCGATCCAAAGCATAGGGGATAAGATGTCTGATCGCGGAGGTCCCACCACTAGCGACCACTGCGATCTCTCTGCTGCACCCAGCGTTCGTATAGAGCGTCGCGTGCAGCTCCGGAGGCTCGTGACATCGTGGCTGCGCCCCGTTCATGATGTCACAGCCACGCTGCCTCAATGCAAGTCTATGCCGTCACACCACCTCCCATAGACTTGCATTGAGGGGGCATGGCCTTGACGCCATGAGAGGGGCACTGCTGTGACATCCCGAGCCCAGATGTCTGGGGTGCCTCAGCCGAGATCGCGGGGGTCCCCAATGGCAGGACCCTCGCGATCAGACATCTTATCCCCTATCGTTTGGATAGGGGATAATATGTCTAAGGGCAGAGTACCCCTTTAAGGAGTAGTGCCTTTTGTTCACAGTACTTAGCAGTGTTATATGAGATTAGGCATAGTGATTGTGAACTTGATTGTGAAGGACATAAGATGTAGTAATGTTCTACAGCTATTGTCCAGATTGCTTTCTGCCTCGGCCCCCTAGTCCCAAAAATGTGCATATTTTGGGAAGTGAATGATGAACAATAGCAACATTATGGTCACGTTCTCTTGAGAGAAAGTTATTACTTGGCAAGGAAGACAATTGTTTGGATTGGATGAAGACAACCACTTCCACGAGCAGATGGAACAAACTGTGTCATATAAAACAATTGTATATAAAACCGGAGGGTGTTATGATACATTTTAGAATGTGATGGTGTATTGGTATAATTCCTGAAATGATACAGAACAGTTACAACGTGTATCAGATGATTTCCTCTTAGTTTAGGATTATTTGTTGCCATTGTACTGTATAGGGTGAATTATATACATTTTTTTTGTTTTGTTTTTTTAGCTGAGGGGTGTAAACTAATCTGAATATATTCATCCATATAGAACAGTTGATTTGGAACATTGCGGTATTACATTCATAACATAGAACTCATTGGCAATTTATCAAAATAAACATAAACATTTGAATAGTAGACACATGGCACGTAGCCTCATGTCTCTGAAGGCAGGCATTGTCTGCTATGAAAGATTCATGAGCGTGCATTATCATTTACCAAGTGATCTCATAGGCCTTCTTATCATTAAAGGGGCACTCCGGTGGAAAACTATTTTTTTCATATCAACTGGATCCAGAAAGTTAAACAGATTTGTAAATGACTTCTTTAAAAAAAAATCTTAATCCTTCAAGTTCTTATCAGCTGCTGTATACTACAGAGAAAGTTTTACAGTTCTTTTCTGTCTGACCACAGTGCTCTCTGCTGACACCTCTGTTCGTGTCAGGAACTGTCCAGAGCAGGATAGATTTGCTATGAGGATTTGCTCCTGCTCTAGACAGTTACTAAAATGGACAGAGGTGTCAGCAGAGAGCAGTGTGGTCAGACAGAAAAGAAATTCAAAAATAAAATAACGTCCTCTGTAGCATACAGCAGCTGATAAGTACTGTTAGGATTAAGATTTTTTAATAGAAGTAATTTACAAATCTGTTTATCTTTCTGGCACCAGTTGATTTAAAAGAAATATTTTCCACTGGAGTACCCCTTTAATATTGGTTTAGCCCACAAAGTTTTCACTAAAAAGCAAAAACAAGGTAAAAACAGAAGATATAAAATAAAAGAAGCGTATGTGTCAGTGAATTTCCTTCTGCATGATGACATGTGATGTGAACCATTGATGTTGGCAGCTTGTGGTTATAAGTTTCAATGTATGTGAAGCAAATTTCTTGACATTCATTCTGTAATTTGTCCATGTTCTGATACCAAAAGACCGATAGTAGAAATGTAATAAAAATCCCAAAGTTCTCTGCATGACTGTGAGTTGATCTTATTAAAGGAGTTAAGCAGTATAACAAAACCTATTACCTATCCGCAGGATAGTGTCAGATCACGGCGGGACCGACCGCAGAGACCCCTACGATCTCCCATATGGCGCCCCGACTCTCCTCATGATTACACAGTGTTGACACCGCACCAAGCTGTGGCTGACATTCCCCAACCATGCATCTCTATGGGAGAGCCAGAGATACATCATTCATGTATCTCCAGCTCTCCCGTAGAGATACATAGAGGGGGCTTGTCGGCCACAGCTTTGTGCCATGGTCGACACACGGCATGCATGAGAGGAGAGTCGGGTAGTTTGACCGACAGCGATTTCTCCCAATCCTTCCTTCATGTGTCCTGAATGGAGATGAGGGGTAAGCCGATGTCTCCTATAGTCCCACAGAATGGATTTCTTTCAAGGCTGACAACTCACTCAGCCCACTGACCTTCAGCCCTTTAAAGGGGTACTCCGCTGCTCAGCGATTGGTACACTTTATTACGAACACTTAGAGCCAGCCCTGGGGCTCCGGGGCCCCCTCAATGCAAGTCTATGGGAGGGGGTGTCACGGCCGTCACGCCCCCTCCAGTAGACTTGCATTGAGTGGGTGGGGTGTGATGTCACAAGGGGGCAGGACTATGATGCCACGAGCCCCGGAGCTGGCTCTAAGCATTCGGAACATATTGTACCCCTTTAAATTTGTCCCTTTCTGCCACTGAACAAATTGTCTGACTGTCTAATATGTATGGGGGCCTCCCAATTTTAACTGCCCAGTCTGTTTGTTTTCAAAGAGAAAAGCCACCACCAGAGGAGCGTAGAAGCGAACTACCCCTCTTCTCTCTTCAGAACACATAAACGCTGTGCCCAAGCCAAATGTGTATGAAGGGACTGGGAGAGACAGCTGGCAGCTGGACAAACATTCGGCTAACAGTTAGGAGGCATTCATACCTCGGCTTTGCAATTTAGCTACCGGATCCGGATCCGGTTTTGTTCCTGGACTGAATACTGGGGTTTACCATGGTTTTTAGTCTGGCAATAAAACTGACACGGTTCAAAAATAAGCCAACCGAAATCACTATCTGACTCGGTCCAACTTATTCAAATGAATGGGATGCAACATGGGTCTGGTGGGGACACAGCAGAAGAACTGCAAAAACGTTGGGCGAATGCACCCTTATGGCATGTATGTGGCTACCATAAAAATCCTTTTAGACTGTCCTTTGACTTCTTACTTAACGTGGACCTGGCTAGATAGGGCTGGCCATCATGCTTCCAGGCATTGTTGAGACATAAACCTTTTGTTATTATGCAAATCAAACTCAAGTGCCCAGAGGGCGTTTCCCAGCAGGAAAAGAGCCCTGGTAAGTCCAGCCCATTTCCTCTTTAGCTTCCACCTATTCTGTTTGATTGACAGCCACTAAATAAAAAGGACAAAGACTGGGCTTAGTTGGGCACTTATTGTTCTGGGAAAGGCACCCATGGGCACTTGAGCCTCATTTGCATAATAACAAAAAAGGTTTACATCTTAACAATGCCCGGATTCATGGTGACTAGCCCTACTTAGCCATGGGCTTCTTTATACCCCCATTTTACTGCTGACCGATCCGCTTCAATCATAAAAAGCAACATTGTACATGCAGGATGCTCATTTTTCAGCTTAAAGCAGCAAAATTCACAGTTATCATAAAATCCAGTGTATGTCAACTATTTCAGTTCTGTATATAGAAAATAATGGTACATTGTCCTTACTCTGCCTTTCTGGTTATCAGAATTTCTCTGATGTTCTCCTCTCCATTGGTCACACTTTGCTCCAGACAAGACATATTATTCATTCTCTAGATTTGGTTTAACCAAGTTTATCAGTTATTTGTGCCCGGGGGTCTGTAAGGAAAAGACATTTTTTGTTTTGGATTAACAGTATATATATTTAGCAGGCATGATAGTAGAATCTACCTGGCTGTATATAAGTCCCACTGGACAAATGAAATTGGGCATAAGAAAATATTGTGGCGATTCTCTTAATATATTTTTCTGATATTGAGGCTAAAGAAAGAATTGTAAGGCTATGTACATGTAGCGGAACATCCTTTCATGTATATTTGTGATAGCCTGGGGGTATAGGGTATATGGGGTGTAGCTGTGTGGTTACTAAGGGTGCTTGCTTAACCCTTTCTATTCATGACGCCAGGGTGAGGGCTATTCTCTGTAATGCTTGTCCTACCGCCACCCTTCCCAAAAGTGATAGGGAGTTAGGAAATAATTGATTGTCCATAACCGGAGTTTTGCAGAAACTTGTCGGAACCTTTACTGAAGATTTTAGGCAATAATGAACAGGAACAGTCCATACAACAGAGTCTATTAGAGCTTGACAAGTGGTTGGGACCTCGTGAGTCTATTGAGCTTGTTGCGGTCTATAATTGTTGCGCAAATCCACTGGATTTAGGGGTTTAGATTTGGTCCAGTAATCAGGCTAGCTTTAGTGGGGATTGAGATTTTAACTCACGGTTTAGTTTTATGCTGAGGCCGGCAGGCTTCTGGCCTAGCTTGTCTTTGAAAGTTGCGCAGATCCGTCCTGCTAGTCCGGCATCCACGAGAGCAGCAACCCAAGAGAGCGATCATTGGCTACAGCTCCCTTATATGGGCAGGGGCTGGACTTAAGCTCACTGGTCCATACAACTGTTAATCTTCTGTACAGAGAGTTATGGGTAAACATGTGACCCAAGGACCTCCAAAGGTCCTCCAACATACCATAGAGGAATTAACATGGTCACATGACAGAAGATCCTGCGACGCCAACAAGGTAAGTAGACTAATATACACTATATTAAATATACACATTATTAAATATATACATAATAGCATTATGAAATTAGAAAAGGAGGAGGCGAATAGGAGCTGTCCCAGCTGGGGGACCCTACCTGAACGTAGTAACTCTGACTTTGGGGGACCACCATACAAGGTACGGTATGCAATACGTACCGGGACACCACATATTATTTTCCGGCTATATTTTTGGACACACTTTGAAAAAAATCTGGCTGCAAAAATTGTTCCCGCATTTTTTGCCAATTGCATCCGAAAATAGGCAGCCAAATTTTACACTTAAAGGGGTTATAAAGGATAGGGGATAAGATGTTTAGGAGCGGAGTACCCCCATAAGGGTCATTACTAAAAGCCTTAGAGTGATGATTCTGAAGGATTTTTGTTTATGGAACCTCCCAGCACATGACACTGTGGTGCCCGCTGTCAGCTGTTTTAACTTTACATGTGATATTCTTAAAGAGGACCTGTGGCCAACCCAAATATATTGAGATTTTACCTATGTGAAATAGCTTGGGGTGCCCTGATCACACACGTTTTTCCTGTTTCTTGATAAACGCTTCCATTCCCGACATATGAGAATTTATAATTTGACAATTCATCATTTGACATTCGTCAGATGGGCGTGAACTTAATTTAAAAAATTTGAGTGGGATGAGCAGAATTATACAGTCAGGGGGAGTCAATTTTGTGTATTGAGGGGGGTGTACATTTTGTGTATTGGGGGGGGTGTATATGCCTAGTGCACACTTTATAGCTGTATAGCCCTACCCATCACCTGAGTCACTCCTATTATTAAAATTAAGCTCCGCCCATCTGACAAATTTCCTTAATTGTTAGACCAAATTATAAACCCTCATATCTCAGGAACAGGAGGTTGTATCAAGAAACTTGGAAATGCTGTGTGATTGGGACATTTTAATCTTATGAATTACAATGCAATCTTATTTATTTGGGCTTGGCCATAGGTTTTTTTTAATTTGCATTTAGCAAACTTCAGGCAGGACAAAAATGATGCAGTTCTTCCCTATTGAAGTCAAAATCTACAGAAAATCTGCAACTAATCTGCACGGTATCTACTATGTGGGCACATATGCTTATGCTTCTTGCTGTCCCATAGTTCTTCAGTGTTGCTTTAAATTAAAATTTTTACAGAAAATTTGTATTCTAATTACAGTTTATGGGGATCATTTATTAATATTCCTTTATTTTTTTATTTTTTTTCATAGTGATTTTTTTCCGTTTATCCCTTACCTGTATCAATGTGTTTTCAAACTTGAGGACCAAAGTGCGCCAAAGTTTTTAATCACCCTATTGAAAAAATCACAGCCTGAAAAGGCGCCAAAAACAGGGTGAATATTTTCCTAAATTACTCCATGCTCACCACATTTTGAAAAAAATAATAATGAGGAAATGGTCGGAAAAATTGGCAAAATGCAGCATGTTTGGTGCACAACGTTAACAAATATAGTGAAATGCATTCGCTCTGACGTGTTTCTCCAAAATTTACACGGCAATCCAATAGTAAATGAGGGTCTATATGCCATACTTCTGTCTTGTTCCTTTACGCATACTTTGATTGGTAAGCTAGGGTTCTTATCAGGGGCGTAACTATAGGGGGTGCACAGGTAGCGGTTACATCAGTTGCCCTGGTGCCTAAAGGGGCCCCAGGACACATGTGCCCCATATGAGACCAGTATTATAAATGGCACATGGTAGATATAGTGCCTTGTTGCAGATTTTTGCATCAGGGCCTGAAAGCTGTGTTAGGCCTTTGGTTCTTATCCCAAGACAATCTTAAAGGGGTACTCCGCTGCTCAGTGTTTGGAACAAACTTTTCCGAACGCTGGAGCCAGCACCGGGAGTGTGAGGGGGTGGGGCGTGATGTCATGAGGGGCGGGACTATGATGTCACGCCATGCCCCCTCAATGCAAGTCTATGGGAGGGGGCGTGACAGCTGTCACGCCCCCTCCCATAGACTTGCATTGAGGGGGCGTGATGTCATGAGGGGGGCGCGACTATGACATCACGAGCTCCCGGCGCCGGCTCCAGCATTCCAAACTGTTTGTTCCAAACGCTGAGCAGCGGAGTACCCCTGTAATGCCCTATGGGCCTCTCAATGGTTCCCTGACACAGAGCTTTGAACCCTTAGGCTAGGTTCAGACTACGGAATCTCCGGGCAGAAAATTTCCGCCCGGAGATTCCGAGTGCGGCCAGCGCTGACTGAATCAGTCAGGAGCGCGCGGAAACTGCAGTCTCCAATAGACTGCAATGTGTTCCGCATGGATTTCCGCCTGAAGAAAGAGCAACCCCTTTCTTCAGGCGGAAATTTCCAAGCAGATTTTCCGTTCACAAATTCCGCTTCACAAATTCCGAAGTGTGAATTTGTGAACGGAAACCCATTCACTACACTATACATTTTAGCAAGCGGAATTTCCGCCTGCAATTTCAAAGAGGAATTGCAGGCGGAAATTCCGTAGTCTGAACCTAGCCTTAGACTCCCAAGTGGACTTACTTCTACTATCTTACAGCTTGATAAGATTGCAGCTTATGTGGACATCTTATTCGGCACTTGGTTATTGATAGCAAACACTTGGTCCCGCACTTGCTGCATTTGGAGTCAGTTAGGCTGCATTCACACCACGTTTTCACAATACAGTTCCCGTATACATTTTCTATGTGAAAACCGTACGGAACCGTATTGAAAACCATATGCATTGACTCTCCATTGAAAACCGTATGCCAAAAGATGCATCAGGTTGTGTCCGTTTTGCATCCTGTAAGGTTTTGTCAGTTTTTTCCCCGTACCTAAAACCGTAGACTACCACGGTTTTTGGTCCGGGTGAAAAACTGTATTAAACCGTATACGTTTGTTTTTTTTAACATGGGAGTCAATGGGAACCGTACAGAACTGTATGTGCGTACGGTTCCATCCAGTTTTCACCATACAGTTTTTGACTTTGCACAGTTTTTTTGTCTTGGAATTTCAATCAAACAAGTGAAACTTTATTCATAATGGAGTGAAAAGTTAAAAATGTAAACGTTTTTTTTCTTACAAAAAGGATGCAACCGGACATCATTTTTTTTAACCGTATAGGGTTTTTAACTGTATACGGGTTAAAATTTGTACACACGTTTTGATACAGTTTAGTCCGTTTTGAGGAATCAGTTTTTCATCAAAAACCTGATACGGGAACTGTATTGCAAAAACGTGGTGTGAATGCACCCTTAGGGCTATAGGTGCCATGAGTCACATTATTCTTCAGCTTCATTTTATGACTTTATTTATGCAGGTTTCATTATTTTGGTTCCTCCTTCATTTGACTCTAAAATTTCAGTTCCCCTCTAGCTTGAACCACAAGCTTTTGGTGTTTTCCTCCTCCTCCGTCGCACGCACTCGCTCGCCTTAGGGTCTCAAAGACAAGACTCCAGTTGTATGTCAAGGTACTTTTATATTTTCGATACTTGATTTTCTTGCCTGACTTAACACTTTTCTTCTGAAGTCTTATCATGAAGTCGAATACTCTCTCTACCAGCACATTGAGGGTATATACAATTTCTGAATTACGATTATGTTTCCTCTTTTTTTTGGCATTTCACTCAGTGCCTCTCCTCTCTATGGTGACCTCTCGGGTCTTTCTGCGCGGTCTCTTCAGTAATGGATGTCCGGAGGGTATGAGTTCAGGTCTCACTATTACAATAGGATTCAGAGTAGACACCTATTTATTTCCTTTTTGGGTTTCTTAGTTTTCAGATGAATGTTGAAATCATGAAAAAGGATAATTCAGTCTAAAATGTATAGAACGGTTTTCTTACCTCTCTAGTAGATTATTGACCTGAACGCTGTAGAATTTTTATGGTGTGCTGTAAAATGCACCTATACAGAAAAGCAATAGTATTATATGACATACACAACGCGTTTCCTCTTTGTTTTGTTTTTTTTAAATGTTGTAATGTTATGCTGTAACAGAAAATAGAAGGAAGTATGTCAGCGCAATGTCTGTCCTAAATGTCATAAAAAAAACTACTATCCTATATACTCGAGTATAAGCCGACCCGAATATAAGTCAAGGCCCCTAATTTCACCATAAAAACCCAGGAAAAGTTATTGAGTCGACTATAAGCCCTGGGTGGGAAATACATCATTCCCCCCTGTCATCATCAAGACCCCCGCCATTAACACCCTTATGATCATCACCCTGTCATCATCCCCCCTTCATCATCACCGCCTGTCATCATCCCCCCGTCATCATCCCACACCCCCTTCATCATCACCACCTGTCATCATCCCCTTGTCATCATCCCACCCCCCTCCTTCATCATCACCGCCTGTCATCAGCCGATGGCTGTCCGGGCATGCTGGAAGTTGTAGTTTTGAAACATCTGGAGGTCCGCAGGTTGAAGACCACTGCGGCCTTCGACATCATCGAGACACCCCCCCCCCCCCCCTTTAGTTTTGTACTCACCTCCGCTCAGCGGGTCGTTAGGGTGCGCTGGTCCGGGCCATCTGTGCAGGACCGTCCGATGGGGAGGGATAGTCGTTCCGGGCTGTCCATCTTCACCAGGGGGGCCTCTTCTCCGTGCTTCAGGCCCAGAATAGAGACGTTGCCTTGACGACGACGCACAGGGACGTTGCTTATGAACGTCCCTGTGCGTCGTCGTCAAGGCAACGTAACTATTCCAGGGCCGGAACCGAAGCGCGGAGAATAGGCCCCCCCGGTGAAGATGGACAGCCCTGAACGACTATCTCTCCCCACCGGACGGTCCTGCAGCACAGATGGCCCGGACCAGCTCACCCTAACGTCCCGCCGAGCAGAGGTGAGTACAAAACTAAAGGGGGTGGGGGGTCTGGATGATGACGAAGGCCGCAGTGGTCTTCAACCTGCGGACCTCCAGATGTTTCAAAACTACAACTCTCAGCATGCCCGGACAGCCATCCGCTGCAGGGAGTTGTAGTTTGGAAACATCTGGAGGTCCGCAGGTTGAAGACCACTGAGGGCGGAGAGTTCACTCGAGTATAAGCCGAGGGGGGTGTTTTCAGCACGAAAAATCATGCTGTAAAACTTGGCTTATACTCGAGTATATACAGTATATATGGAACAAAGTATTCATATTAACATAGACTGTGCTGGCATTGTTCCTCTTTGGTATACAGTTTAAAGCTAAGTTCACACTGCGCAAAATTCTGCGGCATATTTTATTTTACATGCCCATTTTGGGAAATGCTCACAGCCCCATAGAAAATAAATGGAGCAGTGACCACACAGGTGCGATCCGCACTATTCATTTCAAGGACAATTATTTCCTTGTTCTTGGGGTTAGTGGGGGTCCCAGTGGTCGGACCCCCACCAATTTGCTTGTAACAGGATAGAGGATAATGTAATGAGATTGAAAAACCCATTTATTATATAGTATAATTATAATAAAAATAAGGGTTTGACCACCTGTAGTACATATGCTGCAGATTTTTTGCACAGAAAATTTGCAGTATTTACAATATACAACCAAGTATTGTATTTTGAAAATCTACAGCAAGTAGGTAGAATTTGGTGCAGATTTTCTGCTGTTCAAATAAAACAAATGTAGCATATCTGCTACACGTGGATGTACAGTAATAATAAGACAATGCAAATACACACATGGGGGGGAGATTTATCAAAACCTGTGGAGAGGAAAACTTTCATAGTTGCCCATAGCAACCAAGCAGATGGCTTCTTTCATTTTTAGGAAGGCCAGTGAAAAATGAAAGAAGTGATCTGATTGGTTGCTATGGGCAACTGGACAACTTTTCCTCTGCACAGGTTTTGATAAAGCTCCCCCATTCACATTATATACTTTATAGTGGTCAGGGGCGGACACAGACAGCATAGGGCCCCTGTGCAAAGAACGTGCCTGCCCCCCCCCCCCCCCCCCATACATCAATTGTTCAGGTAGGAGATAAATATGAGATATGAGATAGATAGATATGAAATAGATAGAGATAGATATAAGATAGATATTAGATAGATAGATAGATATAAGATAGATACAGTAGATACAGTAGAGATAGATAGATATATATATATATATATATATATAGATAAATAGATAGATAGATAGATAGATGATAGATAGGACATGGATATCTTTTTACCAACCAGGGTGCCTCCAGATGTTGCAAAACTAAAAAACTACAACTCCTGGGCCTTTGGCTGTTGAGGTATGCTGGGAGTTGTAGTTTTGCAACAGCTGGAGGCACCCTGTGGGATGGATAGATCGATAGGTAGATAGTGTTTTCCAACCAGGGTGTCTCCAGCTGTTGCAAAACTACAACTCCCAGCATGCCTAGACTGTAGTTTTGCAACAGCTGGAGGCACCATGGTAGGAAAACACTGATCTATGCCCAGTCAATCTATCTATATCAGTGTATACCAACCAGTGTGCCTCCAGCTGTTGCAAAACTACAACTCCCAGCATGCCCGGACAGTCTTTAGCTGTCCAGAAGTGGTAGTTTTGCAACAGCTGGAGGCTCCCTGGTTGGGGAACACTGCCTTAATGGATTAATGATAAATAAACAAACCGCACCATTTTTGCCGCAATTTTTCCCAAAAATTGTTCTTGGAATGTGACCTGTAGGTGACCTGTGGACCCCGGAGGAGGGAAAGTGACCCCACTAGGCTGCTACCCCCCAGCCCCAGGTTATACTGCTAGTGAGAAGAGAGGCAGGACAGGAGACATAACTTCCCCTCACAGCCGCTGTGCTCCTGGGAGGCCGATCAGCTCTCGGCCTCCGTCCTCTTCCTGTGCCGGGGGCGGAGCCATGAATCAGATACCTTCATCCCTGCGCTACTGCCTGTCTCCCTAATGATACCGGAGCAGGAGCAGCGCAGGGATTGTAAAAAAAATATATAGCACTTGTCTGAGTGGGGATCGGGACAACTGTCCTGGATCCTCACCAGCTGCCCCTCTCTCTCAAGGGGGCCTTGGCCAGTGCCTGAGGGCCCATGTGTAGTGGCGGGCCCCTGTGCAGCTGAATATGCTGCACATGTGATTTGTCCGCCCCTGATAGTGGTGTTATCAGACTGGGGAAGGTATTCTACTAAGACAAGTCACTTTTTAGTAAAATCCTGGCAGCCATAGCATTCAGCCGTTTCCTTAAAAGGGGTACTTGCTGCTCAGCCGGCACCTGGAGGTCATAGCCCTGCCCCCATGGCATCACACCCCGCCCCTTCAATGCAAGTCTATGGGAGGGGGGCGTGATGGCCATCACGCCCCCTCCCATAGACTTGCATTGAGGGGGAAGGCCGTGACATCATGAGGGGGCAGGGCTATGATGTCACGAGCTCCCAGCGCCGGCTCCAGCATTTGGAACAGTTATTTCCAAACACTGAGCAGCGGAGTACCCCTTTAAGAGGCTACGGTCTCTGTATAAATCACGCATTGCTGCGTCAGTCCAACAGGCATATAATGTAATAATTGAGATGTGGGTTTAGGCCACACCCCATGTTACACCAGGCAACAATAATAGGGCAAAAAGTCTTACTGTTTTGTGCAAACCGAGTAGGTGACAGACTGAAAACTGGTATTAATTTGTCCTTATATTATGTAGATGCACAAAAAAACACTGTATACCCAGGCTACACCAGTCTGATGTCCTGTAATACAAAATATTGGTTAAAGTGTACCTGTCTATCCCAGAAAAAAAATAATGCTTATATATGTTAATCACTAGGTTATGCAGATACTTTGCATGTTTTTTAATGTGTCTAGCTTCTGTATTTGGCTCACAAATCCCTCTATTTCTGCTGTTCACTCATTCTGGCATCCACTGCTCAGGAAGGTGCGTGTCCCAGGCAAGCGATGAGTCCATCCTTACGCACCATGCATTCACTTCTTCTGCTGTGCTGGGTCTCTTCACCTACTTATGCTAATCTGCCTGATACACAAGCTATAAAATGTTCTTCATTCTGACAGTGTCCATTTAAAGGGGCTGTCTTGTTTAAGACAACCTGTTTTTAGAATCCAGCCCCTATGCCTGGCACCTCTGGTAAAAGCTAGCTGGGCATTTTTCCTGCTGTGACCGTTGCATAGGAAATGGAGTATTCCATGGCAGCCATTAGAATGATTGATTGGCCCTGTAATACAACGAGAGCTGTTTAAACTGAACGACTCTGTTCTTGCTTATAGCAGGGTATCTCCTCTATGATGTCCACATGCCCTAATAATACATATAAAGAAGGGTTATTATACTACTAAACTGCGTTCATGTCTAAAGGGAAATATTCCATCAATAACAACACATTATGGAATTGCTGCTTAAGCGATAATCATATATATTCTGCTAGGTTCACAGAAAGTGACCGTACATTTTAACCTGTTCAGGACATAGGGCGTATGCATACGACCCTGCATCCCGAGTCCTTAAGGACGTAGGGCGTATGCATATGCCCGTGGGAATTCCGGTGAAAATTGCTGCTATACTTTGAAGCCCTCTAATTTTTTCAAAAAGTAAAAATATGTCCGTTTTATGATGCCAACATAAAGTAGACATATTGTATTTGTGAATCAATATAACATTTATTTTGAATACCCATTTTCCTTACAAGTAGAGAGCTTCAAAGTTAGAAAAATGCATTATTTTCAAAATTTGCATTGAATTTTGGGATTTAAGGATGCAAGTAACGATGAAAATTTACCATCAAAATAAAGTAGAATATGTCACGAAAAAACAATCTCAAAATCAGAATAATCGGTAAAAGCGTCTTAGAATTTTTAATGCAGTGACGGTGGTCAGAATTACAAAAAAGGGCTGCGTCCTTAAGGTGAAAATGAGCTGCGTCCTTAAGGGGTTAATCTAGAAGTTTTTCTTCTCCTTTTTAAAACCACAATTGCATAATATTTATACTAAAACGGGAAAGTATTTTACAGATTCATTAAAATTTCATGTATTTTTCTCAGGCTTTGTTATGTTCTCTGTTTTCATTTTCAGAACTGTGAATTACAGAATTTGGTTAATTTTGATCATGTCTTTCTCTGCAAGAAACTGCACAAACTGCACATTGCATGGACTCTAGTTAGGCAGTGTGGCGGGGGGAAGAGGTTATTGGTACAGGATATGGTACTCACTGTTACTTATGTGCATAAGGGAAGGGGGGGGGAGGGAAAAAAAATATATATAATACTTGTCTTTGTTACAAACGGGCACTTGGTCCTAGTGGTACTCGGAGCTCATACCGGTTGCTTTTTGCTGGGAAATGTGGGGGATTTCGCACTGCATACACTCATGGGCCTCTCCGCACTGGCTATGGATAGGGAGGGGGGCGGGCCATATGGGGATGTTCCACGGGGTATGGGGTCGCTGGGAGTTCCTCATTTCCTGAGGGGGGGGGGTCAGGGATTGTTTATGTGGTATTGGTTGGGTCTAAGGCCTGGACTCTCTTTTTTGGGACTGTCTTACGCGCAACAGTTTTGAGGTAGGAGCGGTGGGAATAGATTGAAGTGGTTTTCACTGATGGATTTGGGAAGTCTAGAGGTGATGAGCAATGGCACAGTGCCTTGGGTGGGGGGAGGGTTTCAGGGGGGGGGGGGGGCAGGATTCGGGTTGTTGGGACCTCATTATTCAGGAACTTCTTGATAACTATGCTCTGTTGGTTGCGTTATGAAAATAGTATCGTGGAACGTTAAAGGTTGGAGGTCTCCCCACAAGCGCAACATGGTACTTAGGCATCTTAAACGTTTATCTCCTAACATTGCTCTCCTACAGGAGATGCATCTGGAGGAGGGTGACTTCTTCCGAATGAAAAAGTGGTGGGTGGGCAGAGTGGAGGGATCTTCAGCAGTTGACCAGAAGGCAGGTGTGCTGACTCTTTTTCACAAGTCCCTACAATGTGAGATTCTCTCCACTTCTCCTGATACTGTGGGACGGATTTGCCCTGTACATGTCAAGACGGCTAGGGAAGACTTCATAGTGGTTAATGTGTATGGCCCCAACTCGGGACAGGACGGGTTTCTTGGGGAACTGACTGGGATGCTTGCTGCTGACGGACCTTCTGGGAAACTGATAGCTGGGGACTTTAATATGGTCATGGACTGCAGGGAAGAAAGAAGGAGTAACAGATGCCCGCCCCCCCCCCCCCTCCTAGACCTTCTGACGTTTTACTACTTCCCTGGACGACAGGACTGGGACTCTTGGCGGCGCTCTCACCCCGACGACCGTGACTTTAGCCATTACTCGCATTCTCATGACTCATGGTCTCGACTGGACTACTGTTTTCTGACGGACTCTCTCCTCCCCAAACTAGATTCTGCATCCTTCTCTGATATGGTGATTTCTGACCATGCCCCGTTGCTCATCACCCTGAATGATACTATCCCTAGGGGCTCAGACTTCCTATGGAAGTTTCCCTTCAGTTTGGCCAGAGATGAGGACTTCCAAGTATTGCTCAAAGGGTGGTGGCTAGAGTATAGCACGGATAACGCTGCTCACGTCTCTAATCCACAGCTATATTGGGACACTGCCAAGGCTGTTGTGCGGGGCCGTATCCTAGCCTATACCTCCTCTCTGAGGAGGAAAATCGTGACTCAACTGGGGGTAGTGGGTTCTGCCTTACGTTCAGCCTACACTGACTTTCTTGCCAACCCGTCTGAGATGTCTAGAAGTGCATGGGTCGCTGCTAAGGCCTCTTACGATGGTTGGATTGAGAAGAGGGAGAACATGAAAAGGTCCCACCTGGAGGCCTCTCTTTTTTGGTTTGGCAATAAATCCGGTCGTTTACTGGCTAGGTTTGCGAAGGGAGCCTTACCCTCGACCACGATTGCGGCACTCAAGGATAGGGAGGGGGTCGTGCATAGGGAACCCAAACGGTTAGTGGAGATTCTAGCTACCTTCTATTCCGACCTCTACTCGCCCTCTGAGGCTCGGGAGGATGAATTCTCCTCCTGGCTCCCACAGGGTCTTCTCTCGACTCTGTCTGAGGAGGACAGGGACTATTTGTATGCTCCAATCCAGTTGGATGAGCTGGATGGGGTGATCAAAGGTTTGCAGGCTAGCAAGGCTCCGGGACCCAACGGGTTCTCGGGGGATTTCTATAAGATCTTGGCGAAGGAAGTCTCACCCGCATTGCTCAACTTGTTTAATTCTTACTTAACTGGAATGCCCATACCCCCTGCATCTAACACAGCGTATATTAAAGTCATACCCAAACCTGGGAAGGATCTTTTGTCTCCTGGGGGATATAGACCCATTTCGCTGATCGATGCGGATCTGAAAATGCTTGCAAAGATTATGGCTAACCGCCTTGCCACTTTTATGCCCCGGCTTATCTCACCCCACCAGGTGGGTTTTATAGGGGGGAGGTCTGCAGTTACACACATCCGTAAGGTGGTGGCTGTCCTGGAAAAAGTACGCCGGAACCCTCACGGCCACCCTTCCCCTGCCATGGTCTCCATTGACGCCGAAAAGGCCTTTGACCAGGTAGGCTGGAACTGGTTATGGGCGGTCCTCCGGAGAATGGGGTTTGATGGTCCCTTTTTGGCGTACCTCCAAAACCTATACAGCGGTCCCAGGGCGCGTATCAACATCCCCGGGTTTCTCTCGGCCCCCTTCCCAATATTGAGAGGTACGCGGCAGGGGTGTCCTTTGTCACCCCTCCTTTTCGATATTGCCATAGAACCCCTGTCACGCAGGCTGGCGGAGGACGGGGATGTGGAAAGCATAATGGTGCGGGGGCAGACCCTGTCCCATGCCCTATTCGCTGACGATCTCCTGCTCTTTCTAGGGAGGCCTGAAAGGGACTTACCTACAGTGTTTAGATATCTCTTAGACTTTGGTAAGGTCTCAGGCTTCACTGTGAATGCCTCTAAGAGTGTACTCCTTGACTTGTCTCCCTCTGGTCTCCCAGGGGGGAGGCTGACGATGCCCTCACCAGTCTCAGTTACTAGATCCTCTTTTAAATACCTAGGGATATGGGTGGGGAGTACTCCCTTCTCTCTCTACTTCATGAACTTCACTCCATTACTTCGCAGACTTGCTGAGGAGCTGCGCAGATGGCCATCCCTCCCCTTACCCTTCTTAGCCAGATGCCACTTGGTCAAGATGCTAAATTTTCCTAAATTACTGTACCCACTGCAAATGATTCCGTTGTTGCTGCGCACAACGGATATCAATTGTTTGAACTCTGCCTACACTAAGTTCATCTGGAATAACAAGCAACCTCGCATAGCACTCAGCAAGCTTATGCTTCCCAAAGAGCAGGGAGGCGTTAACTTTCCTGATGTCAAACACTATAATTTGGCTTGCCTCTTCAGACACTCTATCGATTGGCTGGGAGGTGGTGATAGTTTCTCCATTAACCGTCTGGAGTCAGGTATTGCAGCTCCTTGGTTGCTGGGTGGGTTGCTTCATACGAGGTTCACTTCCATCCCCCACTTCCATGGTTCACTACTCTTTTCCGGGACACCATAATTGCGTGGAAGCATTTCAGGGATCTGATGGGATTACCCTTTTCCCTATCTAAGCACATGCCGTTATGGTCTCTCCCACAATTTCTCCAGGGTCGGGAAAATAGGCTGTTCGAGAGGTGGAGGGAGGTGGACATCCTTACGGCTGGGCAGTTATTTCACCCTACTGACCGCAGATATCTATCCTTCAGGGAGATGAGCGAGCAATTCCAATTACCTGATGGACACTTCCTTCCTTATACCCAGCTGATGACGTTTCTTCGACTATGCCTGACCGACATGACTATGGAGGGGGTGACTACTTCTTTTGACCACTTTATTTCTTCCTCTTCTCCTTCCCATTCCTTCTCTCGACTTTACAGACATATCATCCGTAAGGGTAGCACGGGGGTGGCCCGGTCTTTGTTCCGTTATTGGGAAGAGAAACTACAATTGTCGGATCTAGTTGTCCCCATCCTGGAGGGTTGGACCAAAGTGCGGAAAGCAGTCACTAATGAGGGGTGGAGGGAGACACATTTTCGAATTATCCATCATGCTACTTACGGCTTCTCCGTGCCACGGACACCTGACAGACCTGACAGGTTGGAGCACTGCCCCAACTGGGGAATGTTCCGGACTAATCTGCTCCATGGCCTACTGACCTGCCCTCTCTCTACCCGTTTTTGGACTGACCTTTTTGCCTTGCTCTCGGACAGGTTCGGGGTGACGCTGCGGATTATCCCCACTATGGTGATCTTGCATATCGCCCCTGAGGGTACCCGCCTTACCTTGCTTCTACATGTGTTTCTCTTGGTGGCCAAACGGTGCCTGTTGGTGCACTGGCTGGGAGTCGAGATGCCCACAACAGGAGAAGTGGTAGACCAGGTCAAGAAGTATATGCACATGGATAGGCTTGAGATTCTACATACCAAAGAGAAGTCATCCAAATCCTTCTTTAAAAAATGGAAAACCTTTATACTAGGGTTTCTAGATGAGGAGGAAATTGCCTCCTTGATGGGGACTTTTGCTTCCACCTCTTGGTATTTGACTAGAGCTATCTCTGGCTCATTGGGACGCTTACGTCTGCCATCTCCCAGCAGATGATCATCTACTAATGATGCGCTTACTGGGGAGACCTCGATGTTCTGAGACCGTATTCCTCACCTGCATGTTTATTTTGACTTATCACTGAGGTTCTGTATTGATTGCTTTGACTTCCGGCCTGGATGGGGGGGGGGGGGGGGTTGTTGGAATTGTATGGGGGGGAGGGGGGAGTTGGGGTGGGGGGTGTACTCAGGTCCCTGGGTCTGACTTTTCGCTTTGTGTTTGGTCAAGCCTTCTCGGCCCCTTTGTTGATGTTGTCTATGAGGGGTATGCCCCGTTGCATTTCTGTACAAAATGTGCAAATTAATAAAGAGATGTGGAAAAAAAAAATTATTTAAAATTGAATATAAGTATTTACTAAAAACAGGCATATCAGGAGCAGTGACCGGTCTTCTTTAAGGGAAATGGTGCCTTCTACCCCAAATTGGTTGGGAAAGCACAGAGATGGACTTCTATCTCTCTTTCACTGGCTGCAGCGTGAGGCAATTTATTCATCTTGCCTCAGGAAAGGCTATTGTTTGATGAAAATCCCATCTCCTATGGTTGCCTTTCATTTGTCTCTTGTAACTTTGATATCAGTATACAATATGCATATTTATTCTTAAATCTACCTCTTTCTGTGGGTCCAGGCCATAAACTGGGTACCTGTGCACACTTTTACTAGAGCAGTACACAGAGTAGATGGGAGATGTTGGTAGTGTGGATGTGAGTGTGTTTAGATACAGAATTTAGGGTTATGAGCGCTATTAGGTACAGGAACTGTTTGGGCATCAGTAAATGATGAAATATTTTGACAGCACTTTAGAATATGTTGGTCTATTTAAAGGGGTACTCTGCTGCTAGACATCTAGGGGATAAGATCCCTGAGCACGGGAGTCCTGCTGCTGGGGCCCCCCGCAATCTCCCGCAGCACCCGTAATTCTAAACAAATGCCGAGTTCCTGCGGCAGTGGTTGTGACGTCTCGTCACCCCCCCCCCTCCCATAGACATGAATGGAGGGGGCGTAACGTGACGTCACAAGGTGGCGTGGCCGTGACTTCACAATCACAGCCTCCGGCTCCGAGAGTTCTGGACAAAATGTACCCGTTGAAGCAATGTGCAAAAATTTTTTAATAAAATCTTGCCTGGATGTTTTTTCATATGATTGTTTGGATTAGTAAGGATCAGCCCTAAAGCTAATATTCATTACAAATCGGGACAGCTGTAATTTTCACATATACTTCATGTACTTTGTATTTATGATCTTCCGCCTTTGGCTGTCTGGGCATGTAGGGAGTTGTAGTATTGCAACAGCTGGAGGCACGCTGGTTGGGAACCACTGCTCTAAAGGAGTATGGTGGAATTTACAAGAGTGTGAGGCTTGTAAACACTATTCTAAACAGTTAAAGAGATGGCCTGATTATTATGTACTATTAACATCCTGTACGTAATAAACACAGACAGATTATAGCGCACTGAAAATAAACACAACGGAGAAGTAGAAAGTCAATTTAATTGGAATCTAAATGACATATAAGATTGATTCTGACATACTATACTAGCCACCAGAGCGTGCAGAAAACAAGCTGACACTTCCTGTTGTGTAGGTCACTTTTCCTCTGTGCTGTGCAGATTGAAAGTCATCATCATCATATATCTTTGCACTATATTTTGAAGAATTAACCTTTTTTTTTTTTTTTTACATAGTTAGATAGTTCATGAAGATAAAAAAAAGACATGAGTTTATCAAGTTCAACCTATAGCCCTTGTGTGTTGATCCAGCGGGAGGCAAAAAAAAAATGAGGCTGATGCCAATTGCCCCATAACTGAGGAAAAATTCCATCCCGACTCCAATATGGCGTCAGAATAAATCCCTGGATAAACGTTCTATCCCCATAAATTTACTATCCATAACTTGTAATATTATATTTTTACAGAAAAACATCCAAACCCCCCTTGAATGTGTTTATCAAGTCAAACATCACAACATCATTTGGCAGAGAGTTCCATAGTCTCACTGCTCTTACAGTAAAGAATCTCTGTCTGTGATGATGGTGAAACCTTCTTTCCTCTAGACGAAGAGGATGCCCCCTTGTTATTGTTACCGACCTAGGTATAAAAAGATCACTAGAAAGATCTCTGTACTGTCCATTCATATATTTGCACATTGTGATCAGATCGCCCCTAACATGTCTTCTCTCCAAACTAAATAACCCCAAGCTTGATAACCTGTCGTGGTATCTAATCCTCCCAATACCATCAATTATCTTTGTCGCCCTCCTCTGCACCCTCTCCAGTTCAGCCATGTCCCTGTTATACACAGATGTCCAAAATTGTACACAATGCAATATGCAGGACCAGTAAATTGTATTTTTGTACAAACATGTCCTTTCTTTCATTTTGTACTGCTGACTGAGGTATAACCGTGTCTTTCGCATCTGTTAAAATTTAACTTTTTTAGATCCATATTCAAAATGTCCTCTGATAGAGCAGAAAAAATAAATAAATCAGCCAGAACTAAATAAGAACTGCTACGACCGTTTTGCATCCTGCTTCCTCTGGCCAAAGCAAGCAAGAGGCCGGGAAACCACCATAGCCGTTCCTGTTTCAGTTCTTTTTTGTGTCGGCTTTACACAATGTACAGAGCTGTCTACTTACATCTATGTTCTGTGTATGCAGGCGCTGTGATCTTACCCTGGCGGCTTTGAGGGTACAGTCCCATGTAACGCTTAAGCAGTGTATTTAACGCTGCACAAAATTTGCTGTTTCATTGTGAAATACGCTGCATAACCCCCGATAACCATACATACAGGGCTTTCCGGCAGCAGCCCTATGTTTGCAGTGTGTTTTGGAGGCATGAGCTGTGCGTAACAGTCACGCCGGCACATGGCCCCAACTCCAAAATTCACTGCACACACAGGGCTGCCGCCAGAAAGCCTACGCAGCATATTTCCCACTGCAGCATCAGATTTTGCGCAGCATGAAATACGCGGTGTAAGCGCGGTGGGACCGTACCCTTATACGTGATTTCTCAAAAATTTCCAAGTATTTCCAAATATAGTTACAGTTTTTTGTATTATAAGACTCTGTTTCATGCTGCCTGTAATTCAGGCAGCATGGAATAGTAATCAGGTTACCTTTAATATCTAACATATTTGGATGAAATTTGCATTAACATTGTGATAAAGTGAAATAGATGTCATCCACTAACTGTAGTCTCCTTTCTTCTGTTAGGTGTGAACATAGCTTGACCTGGATGTGGAAGATATACATTGTTTTCTGCCATCTTTATTCCCACTAATATTTAGACAATAAAGCACAGCAGAGGGGATTAAACATTAAATCAAACTACATAAAAGAGAGGATGAAAGGAGAAAGTGGCCAACATAAAAAAGCAGCAAGAGAAACCAAGTACTATAGGGAAACAAATTAAAGTAAAGGCCGCTAGTACAGTATGTGAAAATAAAAGAGGAGAAAATAGGACGACGACCGGGTTACGGAGCAAGTATATACAAATAGGCCTTCTGCAGACACATAATGAGAAACAACAGTCAAACTATTGCATGCAAGAAAATTGACATTGTGAAAAAGACAAGATAAACATTTATAATACAATACAGCACATGCCAAGAAACCTTAAAAAAAAAAAAAAAAAAGCACACAAAAGGAGAACAGGTGGAAAAGTGAAAACAAGAGAAAACCGTTCCAGGAACCTTTCAGATATCATAAATGAGTTCCTCTTCATGAGATGCAGTCTGATGACCTCTTTGTGCGTAAGCTCCGCCAACCTCCAGCCCGTTCTTCCCCTCACAAGAGTCCTCGTGAATCTAAGTCGCTGATATCCTCGGGGAACAGCAAGCACAACGGAGGGGGACGTTCCCTTTCAGAGTCAGAATTTGATCCTCGTGATAAAGGATCTGGGAGCCCATCTGCCCCACGGTTCAAAGATCCATTCATTCTGCTTGGGCTGGCTGGAAACAGCCAAGGGCCGTCGGCCCAAGAGGTAAAGGAGAGGCCTCCCGAAGGAGATCCTGTAGCCCCACGACCAAAGAGTTTTGGCCACCATGACATCCAGAGTATACTGTTTGATCCTTTCCGTAAGAGACAATCAGATGTTAGAAAAAATGTGAGAAGTGGGGCATCTGCTGCCTCTCAGATCAGGACTAATTCTTCACCCAGAAGATCCTTGTCATCTCCAGAAGACCCAGGTGACCCTGGAGATGGAAAAGACAATGAGCTCCTGCTCAGCTGTCCATATTTTCGCAATGAGGTAGGAGGAGAAGAAGCAGAAGGCCAAAAGGATCAAGGATGGGATTTTTGTTCTGTTTCATCTCTCCACGCACCACTTATCAATTTTCCAGTTCGTGGGCCCAATGCCTCTGTATCAGTGTTAGAAGAAGCTAGAGAGAGAATAAGAGATAGCAGCTACTTTGTGGAATATCAAGACCTGGGTGCACTTTATTACCGGAAGTATTTTTATGGCAAAGGTCAGTGGCCTTATTTTATTTACTAAGCACTTTGATGTTTCATTAACAAATTACATAAAATTGACATTGTTTTTTTTCCCTCCAGAACATCAGAATTTTTTTGGAGCTGACGAAAGACTGGGCCCTGTGGCAATAAGCATACGCAGGGATGAAAGAGAAAGTGCCAATGGAGTTCAATATAACTACAGAATCATATTCAGGACCACTGAGGTAAAAGAAGAGCTCTGTTATCTATGATCTTAAAGGGGATATCCAGACATCAATATATATATATATATTTTTTTTTACATAAGGCTGGTACTGATTTGAAGATTTAAAAAAAAGGGAATACTCACTCACCTTGGTACCCTACAGATCCTGGCATGATGTCATCCAGGGCCCTGCTTCTCCCACTACTTCCTACTTCTGAGGTAAACTTGTCTCAGCAGGACTGATCAATTATTTATTGAGGTGGGATGCTGCTGTGGCCAGTGAATGGCTGAGCAGGCAGGTCCTGTGGAGACAAGTTCATCTCAGACATAAGAGGTAGCGTGGTGAGTGGTAGACCAGATTATGTCACACCAGGAGATTTATATGGCCAAGGTAGGTCAGTATGCTTTTTGTTTATATCGCCACCAACCATATATAAAAAAATTGTTGGTGTCCAGATAACCTATTTACCATGCGTGTGTTCTATGTATATATATATATATATATATATATATATATATATACATATATATATATATATATATATATATATGGAAAAGTTAGAAGGACATGTACCACTATGCCACTTCATTCAGTGGTGGGGGTCTCTGAGGTCACTGAGGTCACGTTCCGGGGACTGATTACAAACAGGGTGCCTCGTGCAAGATCAAGGGGGTCCCCAGCGGCGGGACTCCCGCGATCAGGCATCTTATCCCCTCTTCAGGATCTGTTGGTGTCCGTTGTGAAACGTTCCATCTAGATCCATTATTTGCATTCATAATGGAGATCTCTAACGCTCATGTGAACCCAGCCTAAAATGGGAAATCCCTTTAAGTGAAACACTGTTGGGAGACACAGAACAAAAAAGCAAAAATAACATTTGTAATATAATGATATAATAACTGGCTGATACAAAGGTTTTGTTATAGAGTTTTTGTATTTCTTCAAACAAAATGAGTAGATATGAGAAAGAATGAACTGTAGTAAATCAACTATTTAAAATTTTCTGTTTAAAGTTAAAGACACTTCGAGGGTCCATCCTTGAGGAAGCCTTTCCTTCATCTATACGACCCAATTCTTCTAGGGCAATTTCACCTAAAAAGCTTCTGGAATACATTGTACCAGAAGTTAATCTGCAGTGTCTACGCCTGGCATCAAACTCCCCCAAAGTACCAGAGACTCTCCTAAAGCTGGATGAACAGGGGGTAAGTGTGTACGACCCTTTTTAATTATATTACTTGTTTGTATTGAGTAGTCTATCTGATTGTAGAGATTGGATATGTCATGTCATTTTTTTTTTTTTTTTACGGTTGTCTTTGTTGTAGTTTTAGAGGGGTAATTCAGAGATAGAAACATAGAGCAAATTTTTTCAAAAACAGCCCTCAGGTTGTGTGTGATATTACAACTTTGCTCTATTCACCTCAATGGAACTGAGCTGCAACACCACACACAACCTGAGGACCTTTTATATAACCCATGTGTTTTTTCCTTTATTTATTATTAGATGCATTTCCGTTGTTTTATTTTTTAGGGAAACTTTGACGTGCGTTGGGATTTTTGGTGTACTCAAGAAAAATTTTCATTCTACATTACATTACAAATGAATAATTGTACACACACTATAACTAAGAAACCTAGTATCAGGCAAAAACCAAACCCAAAACATTCCAAAGGGCCAGAAGTGAAGGGATTTTTTTTTAGTTAAAAAAAACCTTAACCTGTTAAGGACCAAGGGCATACAGGTACACCCTTGTGTCCTGGTACTTAAGGACCAAGGGCGTACCTGTATGTCCTTAAATCCTTAACAGAGAAATGCGGCAGAAATCTTTTAAGTTCCCCTGTGCCCGGGCTGCAGAGACTAAAAAAACAAACTTTAACTCACCTTTCGATGTCCCTCCTCGGCTGATGTCTCGCCTTGGCCGGTGATAGGCTGAGCGCACTGTCATGTAAGGAGCTGGCCCGAGCTTCTTATATGACAGTGTGCTGAGCCTATCACCAGCCAAGTTGGGACATCGCTGCGGCCGGCGATACACTGACCGCATTGTGACTTTTTGAGCCTAAAAGGCATGGAACCGAGCAGCGGCAGAGGAATGGGATGCTGATACTGGCGCAACGGGGGAACATAGGAAGGTGAGAAGATTTCTGCTGCATTTCTCCTTTCAGCGACTTTGAAGTGAGTGCAGGGGCTGCGCTTGCTTTAGAACAGTGAGTGTCAGGACTCACTGCTTATGACAGGCAACAGCTATCTCGCTGCTGCCCCGGCATTTAACCCTTTAGACACCTTGATCAACGCCACTGATCACAGTGTCTAAAGTAAAAGTGGAAGCTCAGTGGAGCTCACGGAACCCCCGCAATGTGATCACAGGGGTTTGTGAGCTAAAATGGCAAAGGAGGGTCCCTTACCAGCCTCTTGCCACCAATAGCTGATCCAGAAAAAGAAATTTCTTTGGTATTGCCGCATTCGTAAATTTCCAAACTATTAAACTATAATGTTAACGATCCTGCACGGTAAATGGTTTCAATGTAAGAAAAAAAATTACACAAAAAAAAAAAAAATGTTTAATCACATTATATATCAGAAAAAAATCAGAAATCAAAAAGTCCCATCAAAACAAAAATGGTACAGATAAAAACTACAGATCACAGCACAAAAAATGAGCCCTCACACGTCTCAGTATATGGAAAAAGAAAAGGACAATTTTATGCATTTGATTTTTGTAAGTAAAATAATAGAAAAATTATATAAATTGGGTATCATTTAAATCACATTGACCTACAGAATAAAGATAATGTATCAATTTTTATCATCGTATCATCATAAAGTGCACTGTGTAAAAACCAAACCCCCCAAAACTTGCAAAATTGCAGTTTTCTTATAAATTTCCACCCACATGTAAAAAAAATTGGGGTTTTGCTGTAAATTTTATGGTAAAATTAAAATTGGCCCTTAAGGGGCTATGAGATATAAAGGTTTCTGATGCAAATTTGTTGTCACCTTTTGTTGGGTTTCCATTGATTTTGTGAAATTTTCCGGTGCATAAGGTCGCATGCTGGCGCAGGCATGTCGCAAACATGCGTGCGGCAAAAAAAAAAAACAGTCGGACCGAGCTTAGTAATGAGGGCTATTATCTCCTATGAAATAAAAACATGGGGCATTTTCATTCGAGTTAGCAAGGAAATGAAGGGCAGATTGATTATGGTTGCACTTTCTGTTCCTCAATATGCACAGTGCCAAAATGCTCTGCAGATTTATTCGGCCTGATCTTTATTCAAGCACATCTGTTCCCTACACAGCGAAGCTTTCAGGAAGCCTATTAACCTGCCAGAGAGGAAACCAGATCATCCAGCGGAAATTCACATAGACAGAAGGGGAAATGCAAACTATACAGAACTTGCATTTTAGCAAGAACCAAGCCAAGTGCTTCCAATTTACAAGATGGCTAGAAATCACAATAACTCCTTCTACATATTACTATATTGCACCCTCTGTGTTGTGCAGAGCTATACCACGAGACCACTAAGGTGTGGGAGTTTACACAGAAGCATACATTCTATATATATATATATATATATATATATATATATATATATATATATATATTTATATGTATGCTGTGCTCAACAAACTTGAGCATGCTTTACAGTAACATGCTACATGTAAGATCCATAAGGTGTACACGTTGTTTGGAAAAACTTTTTATATAATGTAGTTAATTACATCTATATTTATTATATACATAGGTTCAAAATTGTGTATATTTTTGGGTGTAAAAAGGCTGTCCTTGCAGCTATTGCCTGTGTGTCTCTCTGAGAAGTCCAAATACAGGAAGTGAGGGCAAGACAAGCAGGGCTCTATGCAGGCTCCTGTGTGAGCAGAGAGCGTGTCATAGAGCCTCAGTGCAGAGAGACCTGCTTGTCCTCAGTGTACAGAGCCCTGCTTGTCCTCAGTGTACAGAGCCCTGCTTGTCCTCAGTGTACAGAGCCCTGCTTGTCCTCAGTGTACAGAGACCTGCTTGTCCTCAGTGTACAGAGCCCTGCTTGTGCTCAGTGTACAGAGCCCTGCTTGTCCTCAGTGTACAGAGCCCTGCTTGTCCTCAGTGTACAGAGCCCGGCTTGTCCTCAGTGTACAGAGCCCTGCTTGTCCTCAGTGTACAGAGCCCTGCTTGTCCTCAGTGTACAGAGCCCTGCTTGTCCTCAATGTACAGAGCCCTGCTTGTCCTCAGTGTACAGAGCCCTGCTTGTCCTCAGTGCACAGAGCCCTGCTTGTCCTCAGTGTACAGAGCCCTACTTGTCCTCAGTGTACAGAGCCCTGCTTGTCTTCAGTGTACAGAGCCCTGCTTGTCATCAGTGTACAGAGCCCTGCTTGTCCTCAGTGCACAGAGCCCTGCTTGTCCTCAGTGTACAGAGCCCTGCTTGTCCTCAGTGTACAGAGCCCTTCTTGTCCTCAGTGCACAGAGCCCTGCTTGTCCTCAGTGCACAGAGCCCTGCTTGTCCTCAGTGCACAGAGCCCTGCTTGTCCTCAGTGTACAGAGCCCTGCTTGTCCTCAGTGCACAGAGCCCTGCTTGTCCTCAGTGTACAGAGCCCTGCTTGTCCTCAGTGGACAGAGCTATACTTGTCCTCAGTGTACAGAGCCCTGATTGTCCTCAGTGTACAGAGCCTTGCTTGTCCTCAGTGCACAGAGCCCTGTTTGTCCTCAGTGTACAGAGCCCTACTTGTCCTCAGTGTACAGAGCCCTGCTTGTACTCAATGTACAGAGCCCTGCTTGTCCTCAGTGCACAGAGCCCCGCTTGTCCTCAGTGTACAGAGCCCTGCTTGTCCTCAGTGTACAGAGCCCCGCTTGTCCTCGGTGTACAGAGCCCCGCTTGTCCTCGGTGTACAGAGCCCCGCTTGTCCTCAGTGTACAGAGCCCCGCTTGTCCTCAGTGTACAGAGCCCCGCTTGTCCTCAGTGTACAGAGCCCTGCTTGTCCTCACTGCACAGAGCCCTGCTTGTCCTCAGTGTACAGAGCCCTGCTTGTCCTCAGTGTAAAGAGTGTACTTCTATTAAAAGATTTTTTAATAGAAGTAATTTACAAATCTGTTTAACTTTCTGGAGCAAGTTGATATTAAAAAAAAAAGTTTTTTCTTGGAATACCCCTTTAATTCCTATATACTTTTGTATATTTGTATATTTTGTATATTTTCTGTGATTAGGTGGGAGGACACCTTATAATAAATCCACGAACATTTCTATACGTAGCATATGAAATAACTAATATTTTAATGTATCAAAATTCCTTATTCCAGCTCAGTTTCCAGCGAAAGATTGGTATTCTTTACTGCCGCAGCGGACAGTCCTCGGAGGAGGAGATGTACAATAATGAGACGGCAGGACCGGCCTTCCAGGAGTTCCTGAGTTTACTTGGAGACGAAGTCAGACTAATGGGGTTTGACAAGTACCGAGCACAGCTAGACAACAAAAGTGAGCTTTTTCATTTCAGAACTCTTTTCACAAGCACGGGTTTTCCATCTTCTTCCACTAATTGGATTTCCCTTGTCCACAGCTGACAGTACAGGCACGCACTCTCTCTACACCCGCTACCAGGACTACGAGATCATGTTCCATGTTTCAACAATGCTTCCATTTACTGCAAGCAACAGTCAGCAGGTAGGCGGAAATCACTGACAGCTTGTTTGTATAATAGGGGACATTTAAAAAAATTTTTACAATTATATTAATATGTTATACACGTATACTCTTCAAAGCAGATAGCAATCCGGCACTGTCTATAATAAACAGATCACCGCAGGTTTGTTGCAGTTACAACTCACGGGCGCAGCCTGTGTTGTATAGCGACATGTGGCTCCGGTATGTGATATAGGTGGTGCTCACAAATAATCCACAGTACTTCAACAAACTCTCAATGAGAAAGAACTTTGGCGCACTCATCTGGTTCGCACTTGCTTGAGCCAAGAAATGTCTTTATTGAATGTAGTCAATGAACATATTGCAGGGAGGTGGAGAGATGGTACGGGAACGGGTGGGTTCAGCGGGTGGGCGACGACCCGTATCGCGCTCGCCACGGGGCCTGACGAAGCGTGAGGATATGGACCGTCGCCCACCGGCATAACCCATCCGTTCTAATACTAGCTCCCCACCTCCCTGCAAAATGTACATTGACTACATTCAATAAAGACGTTTCTTGGCTCAAGTGCGAACCAGGTGAATGCTCCGAAGTTCTTTCTCATTGAGAATATTTAATTATACATTCTTACCACATTTTCAAAGCTCAATTATGTTGCCATTAAAGGGGTACTCCGGTGGAAAACTTTTTTTTTTTTTAAATCAACTGGTGCCAGAAAGTTGAACAGATTCGTAAATTAGGAAGAAAAAGTGCAGGAGCCAACGGTATAATAAACTTCACCTTTATTCGTAATCCAGGAGGAGGTTTTATCGTTTGTATTTTGAGACACCATGTTGAAGTTTTATATGGATTACGAATAAAGGTGAAGTTTATTACACCGCTGGCTCCTGCACTTTTTCTTCCTGAATTGGAGGTCTTCTTACCATGCGGAGGATCGGGTGAGCTGACAATCCTTGTTACTATAAATTTGTAAGATTTGTAAATTGCTTCTGTTAAAAAATCTTAATCCTTCCAGTACATATTAGCTGCTGAATACTACAGAGGAAATTCTTTTCTTTTTGGAACACAGTGCTCTCTGCTGACATCTCTGTCCATTTTAAGAACTGTCCAGAGTAGGAGAAAATCCCCATAGCAAACATATGCTGCTCTGGACAGTTCCTAAAATCGACAGAGATGTCAGCAGAGAGCACTGTGGTCATGATGTCAGCAGAGAGCTCTGTGTTCCAAAAAGAAAAAAGAATTTCCTTTGTAGTATTCAGCAGCTAATAAGTACTGGAAGGATTAAGATTTTTTAATAGAAGTAATTTACAAATCTGTTTATCTTTCTGGCACCAGTTGATTTAAGGAAAAAAAAAGTTTTCCACCAGAGTACCCTTTTAATGCCTTAAAAATTACTTTTTCCCATTTGCCCCAAAATGTGGTCTGAAATGAAAAATCCCCCCCCCCCCCCCCCCAAAATAAATAAATGCAAATCGCATGTAAGATATTTCTGTGTTGTGTATTATTACCACATGCATTTCAGGTGCATTTTTACTGAACATGGCAATAAAAATGGCGTGTTTTACCGCGATTTACACAATCATGGTAATATTGCACAATCTTCCCTAAGCCAAACATCCCTCCAGCTTAAATGAAGCCACACCAGATTATTTATTTTTAAAAGGTGTAAAAATATGCAAATATAGTTGGAAAATACATTTTAATATAATCTTTGTTGAAATATTACATGAAATATTAAATATAATAATTTAGAAATATAAGAAAAGACAGCGGCCAGAACTCACCATTCAGGGGTCTTTATTGAAGAATTCGGTGCACAGACAGGGTTGCGGCGGACGGGGAACAGAGGCAGAGGTCTCTAAATATAATAAGGTCTAGTCCTAAATGGGTGATGCCATCTAGGACATGTATGGCTTATCCTGTGGATTTGCCAAACATGTCTGAGTCTGATAGATGCCAGTCCCACCTTAAGAAGTCCCCCATTGGGAAAGTCAGTCACGACTTTCGAGATCAAGGGTCACTTTCATGCCTGGTTGTGGCCGCCAGAGATGGACTGTAAACCTAAAATAGTCACACAAGCTGTTTTACATAGTTTTCTAACTCCCATTAACTTAAAGGGGTACTCTGGTGGAAAAACATTTTTTTTAAATCAACTGGCACAAAAAAGTTAAACAGACTTATAAATTACTTCTATTTAAACATTTTAATCAGCTGCTGTATGCTCCAGAGGAAGTTCTTTTCCTTTTGAATTTATTTTCTGTCTGACCACAGTGCTCTCTGCTGACACCTCTGTCCATGTCAGGAACTGTCCAGAGCAGGAGCAAATCCCCATAGAAAACCTATCCTACCCTTGACAGTTCCTGATATGGACAGAGGTGTCAGCAGAGAGCACTGTGATCAGACAGAAAAGAAATTCAAAAAGAAAAGAACTTCCTCTGGAGCATATAGCAGCTGATAAGTACTGGAACGATGAAGATATTTAAATATAAGTAATTGACCAATCTGTTGGTCAAACTTTCTGGCACCAGTAAAAAATTGTTTCTCCACCGGAGCACCCCTTAAATAGCAGTTACCACTTTCCAATCCCTTTTGGTGGCTGCAACCATGTCAGAGGGCAGAGGGGGTTTTACAGCTCTTTATCTTGCGATAGGTGTGGGGCATAGAGTTGGGAACTGCATCTATCCTGTGGATATGCCAGAATTGGCCAAGATGGGAATACACTTTAAGTAGCATTGGGGAACCTGCAGTGAGATCACCTCATGTTCCAGTTCGGTGTTCTTGTTAGGGAGTGGTTAGTTCTATAACACGAACTAGGACTGTGTATTAAAGGGGTACTCTGCTGTAAACATCCAGCCGGGGGACCCACGCGATCTAGCATCTTATCCCCTATCCTTTGGATAGGGGATAAGATGTTTACAGCGGAGTGAGTTTAAATAAATTTGTGCAAGACATGTTTGTAACTGGGTGACTTACAATACCCATCTGACGAAGTTATACCTAACTGCAGGATAGGGGATAACAAGCTGATCGGTGGAGGTCCGACCCCTGAGACCTTCACCGATCACATGAATGGGGTCAAAATTCTCCCTAGGATGATTGCTGGGCTCTAACCTTTAAGCCCACACCTATCATCTGCAGATAAGGGATAGTTTTCTTAAATGGAAATACCGCTTTAAATAAAGGTTGTTTTTAGAAAACAATAAAGTTAGTTATTGTGAGCAAAACTAGTAATGTTTTTTTTCTATCTTTGTAGTTACTTCGGAAGAGACACATTGGTAATGACATTGTGACGATTGTCTTCCAAGAACCCGGCGCCCTCCCATTTACTCCACAGACTATTCGATCCCATTTCCAGCATGTATTCATTGTGGTTCATGTTCACAATCCATGTACTAGCCATACCAGCTACAGTGTTGCCGTTACTCGCACTGCAGACACACCGCCCTTTGGGCCTCCTATGCCAATGACTAGATTCCGACGATCTCCTGAACTCAGAGACTTTTTGCTTTCCAAAGCCGTAAATGGTGAGAATGCAGCTGAACGTGGAGGCAAATTTCTAGCCATGGCTACAAGAACCAGGGAAGAATACTTAAGAGACTTGGCTCGAGATCATGTTACTACCACAACTTTGGAGTCATGCTCCTCTAAACTAGCCATTTTGGGTCTATCCAAGAAAAGGGATCGAGCAGGTAGCACTGGCACTGGGGACAAAGGGGGAAAAGGAACTCGTTGGGCGTACAGTGTTCCTCCAGAATTCCACAGTTCCGGTGCCTTAGTGTGGACGGTTAAATCTGTGAGTGTCTCCATTCCAGAAAATATTTACATGCTGGGGATATCTTCCGAGATGCTGGTGTTAGTTGACCCGAAAAAGGAGCGCGAGGGAGCAGTCAGCTTTCACTGCTCGTGCAGGGATGTTCTTGGGTGGACTTATTCTTCTAAAGGGGGATTGGACCTTTACTATGGTCGGGCAGGAAGATTAACCATTTGCCCGATTGCAAGCAATGAGACAGAAGTGGAAAATGAAATTAACCACATTGTCAAGAGGTTGCAGGTAAGAACGCATGTTTATGGATAGCAGAACAATGAAATAAAAGCTAGGGTTCTGTTACAGCTTGTATATACTGAATGTAAGTTAGAATAGCACAGTATTTAACACTTTAAAGACTTTAATAGTAACATTTTATCTAGTGTGAAGGCATTAATTTATATTGGTTATATAAAGAACAGATTAAAAGAAAAATAGGTGTTAGTTTGGAGTGGAAACCAGGAGTTTTCCTGTTTGGTCTAATCCCTCACCTACATGTGGCCAAAAAGAAGTTGATCTTGAATGCATTGAGTACAGGGAGGTTGATTATAATGAGGAAATGGATTTCTAACAAAAACCCGAGTAGCCTAGAATGGAAACAAGAGTTGCAAATGGTTAAAGGTTTTGAAAAGGTTAAAAGCAAAAAGTCTGAAAAAATGTTTGATACATGGAAGAAAAAGTGGGGTCTATGGGACACTGATAATTAGGATGATTCCGGAATTTCCAGAGAGAGGTGCGGATAAGCAGAGATTTTTCCAATTATTATTATTTTTTCCTGTCATTGTGGGTGGAGGGTGGGGTGCGTTATAATAGGACCAAATAAATGCATATGTATTTGTAACTTGTTGTATTGTATTTGTAAGAACTTTTCTGTAAGCGTTGAATAAAAATAATGTTAATATAAAAAAAATATTGGTTATATAGTTAAAGGAGATATCCAGTGGTGAACAACTTATCCCCTATCCTAAGGATAGGGGATAAGTTGCAGATCGAGGGGGTCCGACCGCTGGGGCCCCCCACGATCTCCTGTACGGGGCCCCAACAGCCCGTGGGAAGGGGGCGTGTCGACCCCCGCACGAAGCGGCGGCTGACACGCCCCCTCAATACAACTCTATGGCAGAGCCGGAGCGCTGCCTTCGGCATTCTCCGGCTCTGCCATAGTGATGTATTGAGGGGGCGTGTCGGCCGCCACTTCGTGCTGTGGTCGACACCCGCTATCTGGCCGGAGAGCCTGGCCCCCGTACAGAGAGATCGCAGGGGGCCCCAGCGGTCGGACCCCCCGCGATCTCAAACTTATCCCCTATCCTTAGGATAGGGGATAAGTTTTTCACCACTGGACTACCCCTTTAAAGAAAATTTCCAGGACTTTTTCATTGATGGGCTATACTCTGGATAGGCCATTAGTATCTGATCGATAGGGGTCAAACTCCTGGCATCACCTACAATCAGCTGTTTGCCAGAACCGTCACACCGATATACACAGTGGATGGAGCTAGGAGATGACAGCTCCATACATTGTGTAGTGGTCATGTTGGGTTACTGCAGCTCAGTTCACATCTGAAGATACGGATGGCCTCTACTGGGAATAGGCTATCATTGAAAAAGTCCTGGTCCCGCTCTCGGCTGCGGCACCCCAGTCATCTGGTGCACTGAGCATAGACTTGCATTGAGGGGGTGTGACCGTGACGTCACGGCCATGCCCCTCATGACATCACGGTCACACCCCTTCATCGCCGTTGCTGCACCCGACGCTCTAAACGAACGCCTGGTGCAGCAGGCAGATCGCATGGGGCTCAGCGGCAGGACCCCTTCAATCAGATATCTGTTCCCCTATCCTTTGCATAGGGGATAAGATGTCTAGGGACGGAGTACCCCTTTAAGCCAGTGGAGTGAATAAAAGTTCATATAGGCTTATGCCTTGTGCATTTGGTCATATTAAGTATCACGTTATGTGCTGTGAAGAATGGTGAGAAGGTGTCCATAGCTTGCTATGGGCCATACTGGACTAGAGCCACTGGTTGTTTGTGTAAGCACATAGAATTTTTATTACTTATGAATTGTGAGATTTCACATAGACAAACTGCTTTATTCTGAATAAGCGATAATTTTGTTATCTGTGCTATTGATGTATTGAACCAAGTACCTGTGTGATCATCACATTATCACAAGTTTATAATCTCTAACTCCAAATGCTAAGTATTTGAAATAACATAAAATAATAACAATAATAAACCTGTATGTCGTCATAGGCCTAGAATCACCACCAAACCCGTCCCCTATACAATACATATACACTGTATTTTCCACTCCTCTCTGTGTTGATTATGGGAAAGCATCAGATATTTTTTTTTTCTAGGAAACAACTTCTTTACAAATGTAGAAATCAGGAAATTTGTCTCATAAAAACAGGAAATACATTTCAGGAAGTGAGCCTATTATAATGCAGGATAGTCATTGTTAAAGGAATGTATTGTCGAATCAATGCTAAAAATGCTGCAGTTATCAATCCGGATGTTCTCCTGTAGGCCATACAGATACTTGTTATATCCGAAATGGGTCAGGATGCAAAACATTCCCATTTCTTCATCGCTTCATAGACTTTAGAAGGGCATAAGAAATATTTGTAAAATCACGATTTAATCAAGAATATATACCGTATTTTTCGCCATATAAGATGCTCCGGCATATAAGACGCACCCAATTTTAAAGGGTGAAAATCTAGCAAAAAAAGATTCTGAAACTTCAACCTGCGGACCTCCAGATGTTGCAAAACTACAACTCCTGGCATGCCAGGAGTTGTAGTTTTGCAACATCTGGAGGTCCGCAGGTTGAAGACCACTGGAGGAGGTAATACTCACGTGTCCCCGCTGCTCCGGACCCGTCACCGCTGCCCTGGATGTCGCCCTCCATCGCTGTCGCCGCGACCCCGGGGTGTCTCCGTCGCTCCAGAACGTCTCTGCTGCCGGGTATCCTCGCTCTCCGTCGCCGCCATCACGTCGCGACGACGTGATGACGACGAAGGAGAGCACCGGCCATGCAGGGGATCCCGGCACGGAGCAGACACCGAGGAGGCAGGTAAGGTCCCTCCCACCGCGGCGGTCCCAAACAGCCCGACTGAGCAGCCGGGTTAGTGTCACTTTCGCTTCAGACGCGGCGGTCAGCTTTGTTTACCGCGTCTGAAGGGTTAATACAGGGCATCACCGCGATCGGTGATGTCCTGTATTAGCCGCGGGTCCCGGCCGTTGATGGCCACAGGGACCGCCGCGATAGGACAGGGTTTTAATGTGTATTTGCCATATAAGACGCACCAACTTTCCCCCCCCCCCCCCCCAGTTTTGGAGAAGAAAAAGTGCGTCTTATACGGTGAAAAATACGGGTATAACAGAAAAGACATATATCTTCAATAAATTGTAATTTTATTTATTAGGAGTGACCAGATCTACATGTACAAACACTTCCTTTTTTTCTCTTTCATTATATTTATTTTATTCCTTTTTTATTCATATATTTATAATACTTTATTCTCTAATGCAGATACTAACTAGTGTACATTATTAAACAATCATATCGATTTATTTACATATTTATTTTGTTTGTTTATTTATGTACATATTTATTATATATGAATGCATGCTTTAAATTAATTAATTACCCATGAATTCATTTATTAACAACTTAATTAATCCAATCATTTATGTATAACTTATATACGACATAAATAAGAACTAGTCTATCCTACTCTCCTATTTACATTTGCGATTCTCATCAAATATTTTTTTTTTTGTTAATTTCGGTCAAAACTAAATTTGCAGTGGAATTTCGAAGTGCAATGTCATCATTTCACATGGAATCTACATCAAGAATTGATTTGTCAGTTCTTAAAGCAAAATTGCACATGGTTGCAGATTACCTATTGAAATTAATGGAACTTGGACTCCTTGAAGATTTCATGCAGATTTTGAGGCAGAGTCTGCATGGAAATTCATTTGGTGTCCGCCTCAAATATACCCTTAAAATTCTAAATATTAGTCTAGATATTGTAGGTCAATGTGGTAAATTATCATTTCGGACTAAAAAATGTTTTGGAGACTGATGTTGATGGTGGAAACCCTTAATTTATTTTTTATTTTTGGCTAATTGTACATTAAAGGGTATTCCAGCCTTATCCAATAGATAATGGGTCCTGCTGGGCGCCGCCTCTGAGACAAGCCTCTGAGACATGAATGGAGGCATCACGAGTGGGCATGGCCGTGACATCATGTCTCCGAAAATATAGACAAGGAGAGCGCTCCTAGTGTGATAACATATTATAAAGAGGAGATGGAAAAAAGCAAAAATGCTCACAGAGTATAGTTGTACTGCAACCAAGTACAACTATGGTGAAAGCGTGGGATAACCCTTCAACGGGCGAAGATCGGCAGCCGCTCCTGGCAACACAGGTGAAGCACTCAGACGGATCCCTCCAAGGAACAGCTCAGGATAAAAGCAGCGCACAAGACTTGAAAGGTAAAATGGTTTATTTACCCGGCATGCAACGCGTTTCGCTGGACAACCAGCTTCATCAGGCTGATGAAGCTGGTTGTCCAGCGAAACGCGTTGCATGCCGGGTAAATAAACCATTTTACCTTTGAAGTCTTGTGCGCTGCTTTTATCCTGGGCTGTTCCTTGGAGGGATCCGTCTGAGTGCTTCATCATGTCTCAGAGGCAGTGCCCGGCACAGAATGTCGGGGGCTGCACCAAGATCGCAGGGGTCCCAGTAGCGGGACCCCTGTGATCAGACATCTCATCCCCTATCTTTTGGATAGGGGATAAGATGTATAAGGCTGGAATACCCCTTTAACCTTCTCAAATGGTGTTTTTTCCTTGGAATATTTAAAAATATTTTTAAGTTGTTAGAAACCAAAGGTTTTAAATATGAAAATATACTCCTGAACATTGAAATTGCTACACCGAATAAAGCCATGGAATTATGGAAATCACAGGATTGGCTGACATGTTAATGATATGCAAATGACAAAAATTGAAAATAAAATATTCAAAGCAGTGTAATTATCAGCGCCATGAACAGAAAGACTCACACTTACATGTCTTAGAATGCTATCAATGAGGTCATTAAAGGGTTACTCCACCCCTAGACATCTCATCCCCTATCCAAAAGACAGGGGATAAGATGTCTGATACCAGCTGAGACCCCCACGATCTCTGTGATGCACACAGCGTTCATTTAGAATGCTGGGTGCAGGCGGCGGGGGTTGTGACATCACAGCCACGCCTCTTCTGATGTCACACCACACCTCCTCAATGCAAGTCTACGGCCACCATGCCCTTCCCATAGACTTACATTGAGGGGGCGTGGTGTGAAAACACGAGGGGCGTGGCCGTGACGCCACGATCCCCCGCTGCCCGCGCCAAGCGTTCGGAACAAAATGTTAGCTCCAAGCGTTCAGAACATAATGGTTAGCTAAGGTATGTTCTACCACGCTGAATGCAGTTAGACATGCAAATCATCAAGACTGGTTGCTCTTTTGGAAATTGCTGACCAGTGATGCCCCAGATGTATTCAATGGTAGCACTTTTAGGCCACACAGGCTGTTCATAGTAGCATAAACAACATGCGGCCTGGTGTTGTGGCGTTGGGACACCACAAAGCAATGTAGTTTAATTCAATTTAAAAGAAATTCAATTTCCACAGCCAAATCAATGTAAAACTGAGCTGATAATGTACCTGGAATAAGGCCTAGAGGGGTCCAGTACTGTACATTATGCCACCCACACCATAATCCTGGAAGTAAGACCCGTGTGATGTTCCCTTGTAAAGGCCTTTCCGTAGTGTTGCCTCCCTTGTCTCTAGACCAATATCTAATTGTCATGGCATCCAAAACAAAGATGGGTCTCATTGCTGAAGAGGATAGCCCTCCATTCCAGCCTTCTTTGCTGTCTTGCTCTGCACCATGCCTTTGAGAATGGTGTTGTGAAGTCTACTTGCCACTCTTCTGATCTGGCATCTGTGCAGAAGATCTCTGTGCACCTCTGTATGTCATTTAAATTGGCTGAATATAGAAAAGATGCAGATGTATACTACCCGGCACTTCAAGGCTGTATAACACTCGTTACAAATGGAGCATATTGCACCGAGTATAGCTGAGGCAACACATACTGCTGAGGTTCGGTGGTGCAAGGTAGAAGGGCACAAAACGCTTTGCCTAAACCCATGCAAAGAAAGCACAGCACTCACCGGAAAACCCGTGCAGACTTTCTTTATTCCATGTGAGAAAGAAGATGAGTGAACACGGCCATACCGAGCAGGCGGCTGAGACGCCGATGGCGTCTCAGCTGCCTGCTCAGTATGGCCTTGTTCACTTATCTTCTTTCTCGCATCGGTATGAAGAAAATATGGACTTTCCGGTGAGTGCAGTGCGTTCTTTGTATGGATTTAAATGTGTTGGTTGTGATAAACCGTGGACTCTTAGTTCAATGATTCTGTCCTTCTCAGTTTGTAACAATGGCGATAACATGTCATTAAAGGGGTACTCTGGCCCTAAGACATCTTATCCCTATCCAAAGGATAGGGGATAAGATGCCTGATCGTGAGGGTCCTGCCGCTGGGGAACCCCACAATCTTTCATGCAGCACCCCGCTATCATCAGCCTCCGGAGCGAACATCACTCCGGGTCTGATGAATCACGATCACGGGGCCGGAGTATCGTGACGTCACGCTCCGCCCCCTCAATGCAAGCCTATGGGAAGGAGACACAACGCCCCCTCCCATAGGCTTGCATTGAGGGGGCAGAGCGTGACGTGATGTCACCATTCTCCGCCCCCGTGATCGTGATTCATCAGACCCGGAGCGATGTTCGCTCCGGAGGCTGATGATAGTGGGGTGCTGCATGAAAGATTGCGGGGGTCCCCAGCGGCGGGACCCGCACGATCAGGCATCTCATCCGCTATCCTTTGGATAGGGGATAAGATGTCTTAGGGCCAGAGTACCCCTTTAAATAGGAGGCATCGCACAATCTTACTGTGTTGACTTGATCCGATTTCTGAGGTTTCCTGTGGTGGACAAGATTGCTTTGTCCCATATGCCACAGGTTGGTGCTAAGTGTGCAAAAATGTGATCATCTGCAGATCTTTGTGGCACCTTCTACGTCCTCAATTTGCATAACTTTACAGTTTTGTCCTTCTTGGTGTTGCAGTTTTATTGTTTAAAATATAAAGAAAATTACTGTTATGTGTAATAGTCTGGACACCATGGCCCAGATTTATCAAACTGTGTGAGAGAAAAAATGGAGTGATTTTCCCCACAGCGACCAATCACAGCTCAGCTAACGAGCTGAGGTAAAGTGAAAGCTGAGCTATGATTGGCTGCTGTGGGGAAAATCACTAAATTTTTCCTCTCACACTGTTTGATAAATCTGGGCCATGGCATATCTTTGTAGCAAGATTCTTCATTTACAATGCCACTGGACGTAAGAAATGTTAACAAACGGGGTACAAAGTTATAGGCAATGTTCACTGTGTCACTTTTTGAGTGTTGTGTGTCCACAGGATTGTTAGGATGCAGTAGCCCTTCTGGGTGTCCCTCCTGGCGGTCTAGGGGAGGTGTGTGTGGCCATTAGGTTCCGCACCTCCCTGCAAAAAACCTGGGTACTCCTGCATGGGCAGGGTACCAACTGTTAATGGCTCTGCGGGCAGATACCTTGGCTAACGCCAAGGGGGTTGCCCGGAGCATTTGTGGTCCCTTAGTAGCTTTGGTGAAAAGGGACATCAAACCTGGAAACTCACAGGTACCATTTGGTCTGGAGGCGAAGGGTAAGGTTTGTTGGGGGCCTCTCTCCTGTCGGAGGGCTTGCGATAGACCACATCCTTTGTGCATGTTTTTTTAGTGTAACACGAGAGCATGTTCCTCGGCTCTTAGATTAAAAGAATAAATAAAAAAATCATTAGGCAACAGACGTCCATATTAGATAAATTATTTGATTTACTGTTTGTATCGACTTCAGAAATTCCAGATGTATTTCCCTCTGTAGGTCGTCTCCGGTGGCTGTGAGACTCGTGAGATCCCTCTACTAAGGAATGGACTTGGACAGCTCGGATTCAATGCAGATTCTGGTGGTTTTGTGATAGAAGTGGAAAGATTCAGCATGGCAGAGACTGTAGGACTGTGTCCCGGGGCACGGCTTGTCGCAATCTGTGGTCATCCTTTCTGTTCACTGACCCCTGAGGATGTCCGTAACCTTTTCCTTCGCTCAAAAAAAGTAACAGTAACCACTCTGCCTCCTGATGAAGCAGGGAAGCCCCGCAGGTAAGTACTCTACAGTTGTAGATAGAGCCTAGTCGTGTTTACAAATATTACACGGGCACCAATGTTTGCTTATCCACAGGAGCTTCTCTGAGCTCTATGTAAAGTCAATGCAAGAACAGAGGATTATGAGACGCTCAGAGGGAGATATAGAGAAGGAAGACGTGATGGCAAGAAAGGCAGAAACTGCTCCAGAGACTAAGAACATCCTGCGCACCTTATCTGTTCAGGAAGAGAGGACAGAGTTCAGGTAATGCAGTATCTTTAAAGAGTAGCTCCCACCATGTATATCATTTTTTTCTGTCCCTACCTATTGCTAATCTATCCCTAACCCCCTCCCTGCTTTTAAAAATGTTTTCCTACCTTCTAAACAGATACTGTTATGCTGCTCACTATTGCTGAGCAGAAAGCCGACTTCCCCAGCAGGCGCCACATCAGTGATGCCTGCCGGGCACCGACTTCCGCCCTCATCTCATCTATGCTGTGCTCCTGTCGGGAGCGCGTATAGATGAGCGGCCAATAGCACGGCAGGCTGCTCTGGGGTCTTCTCCTCTCTGTTTAGCAGTTCATGTGCTACCCAGGGAGGAGGAGTATAGAAGAATCGCCGACCTGCCGTGCATGAAATCCCTGCCGGGGTGGGGATGGGCTGCGTGCGAGGCCAGTGAGCCAATGCGCGCAGCCCCGACATTCACAGTGCTCGCTCCCGCCTGTCTCATTGACAGGCAGGGAGCGATCGCAGGCTGACTGAATTTGGACCGATTGCCTGGCCGCTAGGAGGGAGACCCCTAGTGGCCAGATTTCAAATAGAAAATACAATATTTTAAACACAAAAAAAAAATTTGATGTATATTAGAGATAGGTTGTAGTACATAAGTACTACAACATATCAAAAAATAAAGTTCATGACAGTGCCCATTTAAGGGGTTAACCAAGACTTAAAATGTATAGGGTCAGTTTTAGGGTTGCCACCTTTCTTGCCAAAAAAATACCGGCCATAATAATTTGCATATTTAATTATAGATGTGTAACATTACAGGATACACACATGTGGGGGAAATTTTGTCCTATTCTGACCCCTATAACTTTTTTTTTTATTTTTCCTTATACGTGGCTGTATGAGGGATCATTTTTTGCACCCCGATCTGTAGTTTTTAAAGGTACCATTTTTGTTTTGATGTGACTTTTTTTTTATCAGCAAATACGTTAGTTGCAGTTAGTTACTAACTACAACTCCCAGCATGCCCTGATACAGCCTGTGGGTCAGCAGCTGTCCCAAATGAAAACTACAACTCCCAGCATGTTGGACTATATAGTAGTATATAGTATAGGTCAGTGTTTCCCAACCAGAAGTGCCTCCAGCTGTTGCAAAATTACAACTCCCAGCATGCCCGGACAGACGTTGGCTTTCCAGGCATGCTGGGAGTTGTAGTTTTGCATGCTGCTGGGATGCTGGGAGTTGTAGTTTTGCAACAGATGGAGACGTTGGGAAACACTGATGTATACTATATACAACTATATATAGTCCACCATGCTGGGAGTTGTAGTTTTGCAACAGCTGGAGGCACTCTGGTTGGGAAACACTGGTATAGCATATGGTGCAACAAGTTGGAGGATTGGTTGGATAAATACCGGCCATTGGTATTTTTTATATTAAAAATGGCCAAAATACCGTCTGTGCCGGTAAAATACCTGCCAGGTGGCAACCCTAGACACTTTATACATGTGGTTCATGTCAGGAGGATTTTCCAGTGGTTACCTACAACATATGCCACTTTATAGACAAACCGTGGTATATTATATACACCAATAGGCCCCTATGATATATAGCACACGTTATCTGAACCTGAAGGACACTTGAATGTCATGTTAAAAGAAAATGATCACAGGATAAAGAACCGCACTGCAACCCCCATTGGTTCACTGTCTGTTATTCCTGTCATCACACTGAGGTGTATTGTGGGAAATGTAGAAGACGTGTAAATTATTTTATAGTTTGGGTCAATACGTTTTTTTTGTTTTTTTTTCTAAGGTTCAACAAAGCTGATTTGGCTCCACCTGATATTATTCCTCAACCAGATCCGTCAAGAGATGATGTGGTAAGATATATTTTATGCTACAATTCACTGGTCTATTTCAATAAATGTTAATTAATTGATTAGTTAATTAATGTTAATGTTATTAAGCTGCAGCTTGGTTTACACCGATCAGACATAACACTTAAAAAGGGGTACTCCGGTGGAAAACATTTTTTTTTTAAATCAACTTGTGCCAGAAAGTTAAACAGATTCGTAAATTACTTCTATTAAAAAATCTTAATCCTTCCAGTACTTTTTGGGGGCTGTATACTAAAGAGGAAATGCTTTTCTTTTTGGATTTCTCTTCTGTCATGACTACAGTGCCCTCTGCTGACCTCTGTTGTCCATTTTTGGAACTGTCCAGAGCAGGAGAAAATCCCCATAGCAAACATATGCTGCTCTGGACAGTTCCTAAAAGGGACAGCAGAGGTCAGCAGAGAGCACTGTGGTCGTGACAGAAGAGAAATCCAAAAAGAAAAATATTTCCTCTGTAGTATACAGCCCCTAAAAAGTACTGGAAAGATGAAGATTTTTTAATAGAAGTAATTTACAAATCTGTTTAACTTTCTGGCATCAGTTGATATAAAAAAAATGTTTTCCACAGGAGTACCCCTTTAAACCACTGTGAGGGGAAGCGACTAAAATGGATTATCTCGTAACATTGGTATCTGTCAGGTGGGGTGGATATCTTGGGCAGCAACCAATAGTCTTCTTGAAATTGATGGTATTTACAGTAAATTGGCTCGTAGAGAACCTCCCAGTTCGGCTGTTGATTACTTTAGTCTGCGTAAATTAGTCCAGCTTTCCAAGGGCTCTGGTTGCCTAGAAAAGTCTGGGATGACAGTCTTAGGTCTCCTAGGTCTGGATCCACCTTTTCCAGGCAACTGGAGCCCTGGGAAAGCTGAGCTAATTTACGCAGACTAAAGTAATCAACAGCCGAACTGGGAGGTTCTCTACGAGCCAATTTACTGTAAGTTCGCTCAACTCTAATTGATGGGTTAGAAGTAGGAAAAACAGGCAAGTGTAAGGATCTAGACAACTGGTTCAGAAGCTCTTCAAAACTGCAGGTCTTGTGGGGTGTTCCTGGTATGCAATTGTTAGCAACAGGGTCTTGGGCACCCAAGACTTAAAAAGGTCATCAAGTGGCTCGGGGGTTTCAAAAGTATGCCCTTTTCTGTACTATATAGCAAAAAAAAATATTACTTACCTCCAGCACTCCCGTGATGCCTTCAGTGTACTGCTCCGGTCCCCCACATCGACCCTCTTTCTGAGCCGCAATGTGACTATGGGCCCAGGAAGCAATAGGGCTTAAAGGGGTACTCCACTGGCCAGCGTTTGGAAGTAAATGTTCCAAACGCTGTTTTGTGGCCGTGAAGTCATGAGGGGCGTGGCCGACCCCCGCAGCGCGAAAACAGCGTTCTTAACATTTACTTCCGAACGCTGGCCAGTGGAGAACCCCTTTAAAGGGGTACTCCACCCCTAGACATCTTATCCCCTATCCAAAGGATAGGGGATAAGATGTCTGATCGCGGGGGTCCTGCCACTGGGGACCCCCGCAATATAGCATGCGGCACCCACCTGTTTCTTGTCTGGAAGCGCTGGAGGGTCTGGGTCCCGACCATGGGAACGGAAGTCCGTGACGTCACAACTCCACCCCTGTTTGACGTCACGCCCCGTCCCCTCAATGCAAGTCTATGGGAGGGGGCGTGACAGCCGTCACGCCCCCTCCCATAGACTTGCATTGAGGGGACAGGTCGTGATGTCACACGGCGGGACCCCCGCGATCAGACATCTTATCCCCTATCCTTTGGATAGGGGATAAGATATCTAGGGGTGGAGTAACCCTTTAATTCCTGTGGCTAGCCAAATGTTATGACTGATCGGTGTATGTACTGGTGACAATAGCACTGGAAGTATTCCATTATGTAATCTTCATTTCTACAGTCAGGATAATGTAGAACAGTCATTTATTATATAAATGTCATGTAAAAGTATATAAAAGTGACTTTGATTTCCTAGATGATGGATGACACTTTCGAGGAGCCTCAGGCAGAGTCAGATATGCTTGAAGAAACCTCTACTCAGGAACACACCAAAAACAGTAAAGTCAATCTATATTATGAAATTCTTCTTCTTTATATCAACATAGAATATTTGATATGATAATTTAGTCATTTTTCTTTATTTTTTACTGTTTTATTGTCGTGAGACGCCTCGCCTTTAGTTAGTTACTGTAGATTTCTGGTTTTACAGAAGCCATGATGAATATGACAGATCTCCATCTTCTCCATTCACGATATGAAGCATGACCTGGCCTATAAATGCCAGTTAGGTGGTTTTCTTAAATTCTCAAAGATAAATTAGCCCCCCAGACTTGTGCTAAGCATCTGTCACCAACCTGCTGTGTACTAGCGATGACCAATACCAAGTGCTTTTCAGCTTGCTGTATATGAGGCCATATATGTATATGAGGCCGTATATGTATATGATGCTGTATATATACAAGAGTGCCCACGCTGACTCTTGTGTACCACCCTAGTGTGCCAACAAAGAGCTCATGAGCACCAGAAAACCATGAAGCAATGGAAGGTGGAATGGTCTGAATTATCATATTTTCTTTCACATAATCTGGATGACAGGGTTCATGAAGACATGACTTATAAGACACCAAATGCCAGTAAGGTGGTCTTCTCAAACAGATACATTAGTTCCCCCCCCCCCCCCAAAACCCATGCTAAGCACCTGTCACCAACCTGCTTTGTACGAGCGATGACGACAGATGGGTCCTCTTCTTTGTGAAGGAGGTATTAGTTTGGCTAGTCTTGTTTCAAGGTTCTTTTATGGGGTAAACATTGACTTACCTCCATATAGATGGAATTAGTGAACCACATACCGGTCAGTTAGCCTTCCATCAGATATCAGCTATTTAAAAAGTACCTGTCATAACAAAAAAAAAATTATATTTTGTTAATTAATGTATTAGAAACAACTTTCTAATACCATGTCATTAAATTTTATTTATATTTATATATTTATTTTGACTTCTAAAAACTGACCACTAGGGGTCTCCCTACATGTCCTGGCTGCAAGTCTCTCATAGAGTTCAGACTCATGCATGAGTCCTAACTCTCATAGTGCGGCCTAGACATTGACGAGCACAATCATACAGACGGGAGCGAGCGCTGTGCACGCTGCATGGTGCCCCTCAGCTACACTGAACACTGCCTGCAATGAACAAGCTTTGAAAGAAGATTATGAGGGAAATACTGGGCAGAAATTAAAAAGGAAAGTCATGATCAGCCCACTGAGCTAGTCAGGAGTTAAATTAACCTCATTTAGATGCCGCAATCAACTTTTATCACGGCATCTAAAGGGTTAATGCCGGACATCAGCCCAATCGGCGATGTCCGGCATTAGCCGTGGGTCTCGGTTGCTTATAGCAACCGGGACCCACCGAGTATGATGCACGCTCACCTGCTTGAGCGCACAACATACCTCAGGGGCCCGCAATGGACGTACATTCACATCCATTTGCGGCAAGGGGTTAAGGACCCTTTCACACTACCGTCATGTTCCTGCCTTCTGACACCCTTTATTCTGCAAAAACAGGTCATGAAAAAATAGATACAATAACTGAATATAACGGATGACCAATCTCCGCTATTTTAACGGGCAATATGTCAAAATAGCCGACATGTTCCATCCTTTATCAACGTTATTCCATCCGTCATGCACCATTTTAGTCTGTTATTTTATGTTCATTTTAACCTCTTCTGGTTATGATGCTGTACTGAGCATGCTCAGCAGCAGTAACGGATCATAACGGAAGGTGAAAATAACGGGCGCTAATGGATGTTCTTTGTGAATATCCGTCATAGACTTCAATGTTAAAATTTTAATGTCCGTTATTCCACCGTTATTTTTGACGGGACAAAAATTAGTGCATGCTCCGTTATATCAAAAATAACAGACGTGACTCATAATGGGACATAACTGGTGCTAAAGGATGGTCAAAAAATCCCATTGACATGAATGGGATTTTTTGTTGGCCGTTTTATGGCCTTTTTGATGGGAGTTTTTGCAGGAGCATAATGGTAGTGTGAAATGGGCCTTAGGCGGATACAATACTAAAGCGTGCTACAGTGTCCTGTCAGAAGTGATTACAGCCTTATTGAGAAGTTACAGTGTGAACAGAGCTTTAGCGATAAGGATATATGACATAGGAATAGTGCTACATTAAAGGGGTTATCCAGGATCAGAAAAACAGAGCTGATTTCTTCCAAAAGCAGCACTACACCCGTCTTCAGGTTGTGTATGTGATTTTGCACCTCAGTTCTGTTGAAGTGAATGGAGACAAATTGAAATACCACACACAACATAAGGACAGTTCTAGTACTGTTTTTGCTTTTATATTCTGGGTTAACCCCTTCAATGCACAACATGTATCCATGAGTTAAAGGGGTTATCCAGGAAAAAACTTTTATATATATATATACCGTATTTATCGGGGTATACCACGCACCGGCCTATAACACGCACCCTCATTTTACCAAGGATATTTGGGTAAAAAAAGTTTTTTACCCAAATATCCATGGTAAAACGAGGGTGCGTGTGTGCGCGTGTATACCCCGATACACCCCCAGGAAAGGCAGGGGGAGAGAGGCCGTCACTGCCCGCTTCTCTCCCCCTGCCTTTCCTGGGGTCTAGAGCGCTGCTGTCGGCCCTTCTCACCCCCTGGCTATCGGCGCCGCTGCCCGTTCTGTCCCCCTGACTATCGGTGCCGGTGCCGATAGCCAGGGGGAGAGAAGCGGCGCCGACAGCCAGGGGAAGAGAAGGGGCAGCGGCACCCATTGCCGGCGCCGCTGCCCCGTTGGCTCCCCCCATCCCCGGTGGCATAATTACCTGAGTCGGGTCCGCGCTGCTCCAGGCCTCCGGCGTGCGTCCCCTGCGTCGTTGCTATGCACGGCGCGGCGCACTGACATCATGCGCCGCGCCGTTCAGCGCATAGCAACGACGCCGGGGACGCACGCCGGAGGCCTGCAGCAGCGCGGACCCGACTCGGGTAATTATGCCACCGGGGATGGGGGGAGGCAACGGGGCAGCGGCGTCGGCAATGGGTGCCGCTGCCCCTTCTCTCCCCCTGGCTGTCGATAGCCAGGGGGTGAGAAGGGCCGACAGCAGCACTCTAGACCCCAGGGAAGGCAGGGGGAGAGAAGCGGGCAGCGACGGCCTCTCTCACCCTGCCTTTCCTGGGGCGGTATCGGCGTATAACACGCACACAGACTTTAGGCTAAAAATTTTAGCCTAAAAAGTGCGTGTTATATGCCGATAAATACGGTGTATATATATATATATATATATATATATATATATATATATATATATATATATATATATATATATCAACTGGCTCCAGAAAGTGAAACAGATTTGTAAATTACTTCTATTAAAAAATCTTAATCCTTTCAGTACTTATGAGCTTCTGAAGTTAAGGTTGTTCCTTTCTGTCTAAGTGCTCGCTGATGACACGTGTCTCGGGAACCGCCCAGTTTAGAAGAAAATCCCCATAGCAAACTTCTTCTAAACTGGGCGGTTCCCGAGACACGTGTCATCAGAGAGCACTTAGACAGAAAAGAACAACCTTAACTTTAGAAGCTCATAAGTACTGAAAGGATTAAGGTTTTTTTAATAGAAGTAATTTACAAATCTGTTTAACTTTCTGGAGTCAGTTGATATATATGAAAAAAAGCTTTTTCCTGGATAACCCCTTTAAAGAGGTATTCTGGGATTTTTTTTTTATTTGACTTTGCTACAGGGGATGTAAAGTTAGTATAGTTTATAATATAGTGTCTGTACCTGTGTTTCATGGTGGTCTTGCAATTCTTCTGTGATTTTTGCCCCAATGTTTATTTTTAACAACATACAAAATGACTCAGGTCTCAGGTTTTCCCAGGTTCCAGTGCAGCACAAGACATCACTATCACTAGTAAGGTGTTCAGAAGGAGCCTGTCTTTGCTTCAATAGGTGGAGCGGCCACTGGGTGGGAGGGAGATAATCCTGCAAGAATTGTATTTTTGCAACAGCTGGACAGAAAATGGTGGTCTATTCATGGAAATGCTCAGAGGCGTGTTTCAATAGATGGGGCGGCTGATGTGTGGGAGGGACAAAAGTGACCTCACACTTACAAACCAGGAATCATGGGACTTGTAGTTTAAGAGAACAAACTCCAACTGGAAATAGCCAGTTCACAAAGAGATAGCCACAGTGTTATGGTAATCTCAAAACATATCCATTTAGCCCCAAGAAAAGCGCAGATCCTTCCTAAGTATGTCTATTACTGTCTGAAAGGTACATACTAAAATCACATTATGGTGGATAACCCCTTTAAGTGAATAGGACTAAATTTGTCATTTAACCTGGCCCGTGTCCTATGTCATACAACTTTGTTGCTAACTAAATCCTTTGAGTAGTAAAGAATGACTAGACACTTTTCCAACTAAACAGGCTTGACGTATTTCGACGGGTTACCCCCTTAGTCATAAGCATGCTTTCTGTACAGCAGTTTGTACAACATGTAAATCAGTGGTCTCAAACTGTGGCCCTCCAGATGTTGCAAAACGTCAACTCCCAGCATGCCCGGACAGCCAACGGCTGTCCGGGCATGCTGGGAGTTGACGTTTTGCAACATCTGGAGGGCCACAGTTTGAGACCACTGATGTCGTTAGTATGGGGATCCTATCTAAGCTAAAATAAATTCTGTAAACATAGAAATCAGGTCCTAATGATATAACATCATGTGCAAGTTATTAGATTAGTTAGTATTAGGTAAATAGTAAGTTAGTATTAGGCAAATACGTAAAGTCTCAAATGGTGACATCATTCTTATGTCAATAATAAAGAGAACTTTCAATGCTACTTTTGTGTTCTGTGAATACGGTCGTACATGCTTCCATTTAAATGGATAAGATTTGTTAGAATATTAACCCTTTAAGGACCAGGCCATTTTATACCTTTAGGACCGGAGCGTTTTTTGCAATTCTGACCACTGTCACTTTAAACATTAATAACTCTGGAATGCTTTTAGTTATCATTCTGATTCCGAGATTGTTTTTTCGTGACATATTCTACTTTAACTTAGTGGTAAAATTTTATGGTAACTTGCATCCTTTCTTGGTGAAAAATCACCAAATTTGATGAAAAAAATGAAAATTTTGCATTTTTCTAACTTTGAAGTCTCTGCTTGTAAGGAAAATGGATATTCAAATTATATATTTTTTGGGTTCACATATACAATATGTCCACTTTATGTTTGCATCATAAAATTTATGAGTTTTTACTCTTGGAAGACACCAGAGGGCTTCGAAGTTCAGCAGCAATTTTGAAATTTTTCACAACATTTTCAAACTCACTATTTTTCAGGGACCAGTTCAGTTTTGAAGTGGATTTGAAGGGTCTTCATATTAGAAATACCCCATAAAAGACCCCATTATAAAAACTACACCCCCCAAAGTATTCAAAATGACATTCAGTAAGTGTATTAACCCTTTAGGTGTTTCACAGGAATAGCAGCAAAGTGAAGGAGAAAATTCAAAATCTTCATTTTTTACACTCGCATGTTCTTGTAGACCCAATTTTAGAATTTTTGCAAGGGGTAAAAAGGAGAAAATTTTTACTTGTATTTGAAACCCAATTTCTCTCGAGTAAGGACATACCTCATATGTCTATGTTAATTGTTCGGCGGGCGCAGTAGAGGGCTCAGAAGGGAAGGAGCGACAAATGGTTTTTGGGGGGCATGCCGCATTTAGGAAGCCCCTATGGTGCCAGGACAGCAAAAAAAAACACATGGCATACCATTTTGGAAACTAGACCCCTCAGGGAACGTAACAAGGGGTAAAGTGAACCTTAATACCCTACAGGTGATTCACGAATTTTGCATATGTAAAAAAAATATATATATTTTTTACCGAAAATGCTTGGTTTCCCAAAAATTTTACATTTTTAAAAAGGGTAATAGCAGAAAATACCCCCCAAAATTTGAAGCCCAATTTCTCCCAATACAGAAAACACCTCGCATGGGGGTGAAAAGTGCTCTGCTGGCGCACTACAGGTCTCAGAAGAGAAGGAGTCACATTTGGCTTTTTGAAAGCAAATTTTGCTCTGGGGGTATGCCGCATTTAGGAAGCCCCTATGGTGCCAGAACAGCAAAAAAAAAACACATGGCATACCATTTTGGAAACTAGACCTCTCGGGGAACGTAACAAGGGGTAACGTGAACCTTAATACCCCACAGGGGTTTCACGACTTTTGCATATGTAAAAAAATATATATATTTTTACCTAAAATGCTTGTTTTCCCAAAATGTTTACATTGTTAAAAAGGGTATTAGCGGAAAATACCCCCCAAAATTTGAAGTCCAATTTCTCCCGATTCAGAAAACACCCCATATGGGGGTGAAAAGTGCTCTGCTGGCGCACTACAGGTCTCAGAAGAGAAGGAGTAACATTTGGCTTTTTGAAAGCAAATTTTGCTCTGGGGGCATGCCGCATTTAGGAAGCCCCTATGGTGCCAGGACAGCAAAAAAAAAACACATGGCATACCATTTTGGAAACTAGACCCCTCGGGGAATGTAACAAGGGATAATTTGAACCTTAATACCCTACAGGTGTTTCACGACTTTTGCATATGTAAAAAAATATATATTTTTTTACCTAAAATGCTTGTTTTCCCAAAAATTTAACATTTTTTAAAAGGGTAATAGCAGAAAATACCCCCCAAAATTTGTTAGGCAATTTCTCCCGAGTACGGCGATACCCCATATGTGGCCCTAAACTGTTGCCTTGAAATACGACAGGGCTCCAAAGTGAGAGCGCCATGCGCATTTGAGGCCTAAATTAGGGACTTGCATAGGGGTGGACATAGGGGTATTCTACGCCAGTGATTCCCAAACAGGGTGCCTCCAGCTGTTGTAAAACTCCCAGCATGCCTAGACAGTCAACGGCTATCTGGCAATACTGGGAGTAGTTGTTTTGCAACAGCTGGAGGCTCCGTTTTGGAAACAGTGGCGTACCAGACGTTTTTCATTTTTATTGGGGAGGGGAGGGGGGTTGTATAGGGGTATGTGTATATGTAGTGTTTTTTACTTTTTATTTTATTTTGTGTTAGTGTAATGTAGTGTTTTTAGGGTACAGTCACATGGGCGGGGGTTCACAGTAGTTTCTCGCTGGCAGTTTGAGCTGCGGCAGAAAATTTGACGCAGCTCAAACTTGCAGCCGGATACTTACTGTAATCCTCCGCCCATGTGAGTGTACCCTGTACGTTCACATTGGGGGGGACATCCAGCTGTTGCAAAACTACAACTCCCAGCATGTACGGTCTATCAGTGCATGCTGGGAGTTGTAGTTTTGCAACCGCTGGAGGCTCCGTTTTGGAAACAGTGGCGTACCAGACATTTTTCATTTTTATTGGGGAGGGGGGCTGTGTAGGGGTATGTGTATACGTAGTGTTTTTTACTTTTTATTTTATTGTGTGTTAGTGTAGTGTAGTAGACTTGTGCACTAGAAAAATTTTCGTTTAATTTCGTTTCGTTTTTTCGTTTTGGAAAAAAATTTCGGTTCGGCAATATTTTCGGTTTAGATTTTTCGGATACATTCGGTATTCAGGTATTCGTGTTGTTTTTTTCGGATACATTCGGTATTCGGGTACATTCGGTAAATCTTTTTATTCTTTTTTTGGACTTTAGCGATCCTAATAAATAATGGAGATACCTTTTTTATTAAAATTTCGCAGGGTATCATAAAAAAATCATAATAAAAAAGATACAGTGGTGATGAAAAAAATTGTATCTAACGAAATGTATCTTTTTTATTATGAAATGTTTATTCATTTTTAAACAGGGATCAATTTATGTGAGCGGGTAAAGCACTAAAAATGTAGCCGACAATAATGAAAACGTAGTGTGTGTGTGTTTTTCACTTTTTTTTAAAACATTTTTTAGGTAGTACTACTACTCCCAGCATGGAACACACTCTTCCATGATTGGAGTAGTAGTTACCTGTACTAATTGACAGATTGCAGGGGTCCCTTGCGATCATCTTGTATAATGTATAGATGCGCCGGCTGCTCTTCTATGGTCCCCTGCACTCACGTATATATACACATATTCATATTTCCCGCAGAGCTGTTATTGGCCAGATGGTTCCAGCCAATCACAGCTCTCTGTGAGAAATAGGAATATGTGTATATATACGGCTGTGCAGGGGACCATAGGAGAGCGGCCGCCGCATTTATACATTATACAGGAGGATCGCAGCGGCTGTCAGGAGTGATACCCGCAGTGATCTTTCCTTTACTACAAGTACTAATACTCCCAACATGGAGCACACTCTGCTCCATGCTGGGAACTGTAGTACCTGTATTAATAGACAGATCGCAGCGGGTGTCAGAAGTTACACTGGCTGCCATATGTCTATTAATGCAGGTACTACAGCTCCCAGCATGGAGCAGAGTGTGCTCCATGTTGGGAGTATTAGTACCTGCAGTAAGGGACAGATCCCAGGGATGTCACTCCTCCTGACACCCGCTGCGATCCTCCTTATGTGAATGTCGGGATCAGCTGTTCTCAGGGCTACAGAGCCAGGAGAACAGCTGACGCTGAGCCGTAGGTATACATCGTATATCTACTGCCCAGCAAGAACTTACAGTGAGCCTGCAATATGTATATACAGTATACACATTGCTGGCTCACTTAACCCCTTGCTGAGCTGTGCGCTATGCGCAAGCCCAGCAAGGGAAGAGTTAACTTACACTGCTGGACAGTGTAGGTTAACCCTTTGTGCGGTATACACTTTATACAGCTATCTATTAGGGATGTAAGAAAAAATCGATTCTCGCGATAATCGCGATTTTTCATTTGCCGATACAGAATCGATTCAAAATATTTTTGAATCGATTCTTTTAGGGATGTGGAATTTTTAATAAAACGCACTTTTCTTACCTGCCAACGAGCCCGCGGAGCTCCGGTACAGGTGTTGGGTCCCCGGGCTGTATTCTTCTTACTTCCTGTTAGTCCGGCACGTCACATGGAGCTTCAGCCTATCACCAGCCGCAGCGATGTCCCGCCTCCGCTGGTGATAGGCTGAAGCTCCATGTGACGTGCCGGACTAACAGGAAGTAAGAAGAATACAGCCCGGGGACCCAACACCTGTACCGGAGCTCCGGGGGCTCGTTGGCAGGTAAGATAAAGTGCGTTTTATTTTATTTTGCAGCCCGGAGTACTAGATCGCCGCTGTCAAAGCTGACAGCGGCGTCTATTGGGATCTATGAATGCTCCCAGGTGGGCGATATATCGCGATGTATCGTCACCTAGACGGTATCGCGATATATCGCGATATATCGAATCGCCACACTGGTATCGCGATTCGAATCGAATCGCCAAATTCTTGGCGATTCACACCCCTACTATCTATAGATAGCTGTATACAGTGTATACAGAAGACGAAGTCCAGCTTACTTCCCTCGAGTCCCGGGCCGGGTTCGTGTAGCTCCGCCCCCTAGTGGTGACGTCATTAGGGGGCGGAGCTACAGAAGGGAACAAGGCTAGTTTATCTGAAGCTCTGTTCACATTGTACGTTTTGTTTAATGTGAACAGACCCTTCTGGCAGTGTCTACCCAGACAGGGAGACTCCAGCTGTTGCTAAACTACAACTCCCAGCATGCCCAGACAGCCAAAGGCTGTCTGGGCATGCTGGGAGTTGTAGTTTTGCACCAATTGGTGGCTCCCTGTTTGGGTAGACATTGCATCATGGGTGCTCTCCCCAGCGGACAGCGCCAAAAATGTCATAACCAATTTTTTGTGTTTTTTTTTCTTCTCGTTTCAGATCCGTGTATGCAGAGGATTACTGCGGATTCGATGGATTACGGCGGATAATTTTTTTTCCCTTTAATAAAATGGTTAACGAGGGCTGTGGGGGAGTGTTTTTTTTAAATAAAATAATTTTTCCAATGTGTTGTGTTTTTTTTTTTTTTTTTTATTGAATTTTCAGGGTTAGTAGCGGAAGCTGTCTTATTGACGGAATCCATTACTAGGCCAGGGCTTAGTGCTAGCCCCAAAAACAGCTAGCGCTAACCCCCAATTATTACCCCGGTACCCACCGCCACAGGGGTGCCGGGAAGAGCCGGTACCAACAGGCCCGGAGCGTCAAAAATGGCGCTCCTGGGCCTAGGCGGTAACAGGCTGGCGTTATTTAGGCTGGGGAGGGCCAGTAACAATGGTCCTCGCCCACCCTGGTAACGTCAGGCTGTTGCTGTTTGGTTGGTATTGTGCTGAGAATGAAAATACGGGGAACCCTATGCGTTTTTTTTTTAAATTTAAATAAAAAAATGTAAAAAAAAAACGCATAGGGTTCCCCGTATTTTCATTCTCAGCCAGATACCAACCAAACAGCAACAGCCTGACGTTACCAGGGTGGGCGAGGACCATTGTTACTGGCCCTCCCCAGCCTAAATAACGCCAGCCTGTTACCGCCTAGGCCCAGGAGCGCCATTTTGACGCTCCGGGCCTGTTGGTACCGGCTCTTCCCGGCACCCCTGTGGCGGTGGGTAACGGGGTAATAATTGGGGGTTAGCGCTAGCTGTTTTTGGGGCTAGCACTAAGCCCTGGCCTAGTAATGGATTCCGTCAATAAGACAGCGTCCACTACTAACCTTGAAAATTCAATAAAAAAAAAAAACACAACACATTGGAAAAATTATTTTATTTAAAAAAACACTCCCCCACAGCCCTCGTTAACCATTTTATTAAAGGAAAAAATTAATAATCCGCCGTAATCCATAGAATCCGCAGTAATCCTCTGCATACACGGATCTGAAACGAGAAGAAAAAAACACAAAAAATTGGTTATGACATTTTTGGCGCTGTCCGCTGGGGAGAGCACCCATGATGCAATGTCTACACAAACGGAGCCACCAATTGGTGCAAAACCATAACTCCCAGCATGCCCAGACAGCCTTTGGCAGTCTGGGCATGCTGGGAGTTGTAGTTTAGCAACAGCTGGAGTCTCCCTGTCTGGGTAGACACTGCCAGAAGGGTCTGTTCACATTATACATAACGTACAATGTGAACAGAGCTTCAGATTAATTAGCCTTGTTCCCTTCTGTAGCTCCGCCCCCTAATGACGTCATCACTAGGGGGCGGAGCTACACGAACCCCGCCCGGGACTCGAGGGAAGTAAGCTGGACTTCGTCTTCTGTATACACTGTATACAGCTATCTATAGATAGCTGTATATAGTGTATACCGCCCAAAGGGTTAACCTACACTGTCCAGCAGTGTAAGTTAACTCTTCCCTTGCTGGGCTTGCGCATAGCGCACAGCTCAGCAAGGGGTTAAGTGAGCCAGCAATGTGTATACTGTATACACATTGCAGGCTCACTGTAAGTTCTTGCTGGGCAGTAGATATACGATGTATACCTACGGCTCAGGATCAGCTGTTCTCCCGGCTCTGAAGCCCTGAGAACAGCTGATCCCGACATTCACATAAGGAGGATCGCAGCGGGTGTCAGGAGGAGTGACATCCCTGGGATCTGTCCCTTACTGCAGGTACTAATACTCCCAACATGGAGCACACTCTGCTCCATGCTGGGAGCTGTAGTACCTGCATTAATAGACATATGGCAGCGAGTGTAACCGCTGCGATCTGTCTATTAATACAGGTACTACAGTTCCCAGCATGGAGCAGAGTGTGCTCCATGTTGGGAGTATTAGTACTTGTAGTAAAGGAAAGATCACTGCGGGTATCACTCCTGACGCCCGCTGCGATTCTCCTGTATAATGTATGAATGCGGCGGCCGCTCTCCTATGGTCCCCTGCACGGCCGTATATATACACATATTCCTATTTCTCACAGAGAGCTGGCCAATCACAGCTCTGCGGGAAATATGAATATGTGTATATATACGTGAGTGCAGGGGACCATAGAAGAGCAGCCGCCGCATCTATACATTATACAAGAGGATCGCAAGGGACCCCTGCAATCTGTCAATTAGTACAGGTAACTACTACTCCCATCATGGAAGAGTGTGTTCCATGCTGGGAGTAGTAGTACTACCTAAAAAATGTTTTTAAAAAAAGTGAAAAACACGCACACACTACATTTTCATTATTGTCGGCTACATTTTTAGTGCTTTACCCGCTCACATAAATTGATCCCTGTTTAAAAATGAATAAACATTTCATAATAAAAAAGATACATTTCATTAGATACAATTTTTTCCATCACCACTGTATCTAACGAAATGTATTCGTTACTTTACTATTCGTATTATCGTGGCTATTCGGGAATGTTCAAAATATGTTTTCGTGCATTCGGATCGGTCCGAATGCACGAAAACGGTAAAATTCGTTAATTTAGACATTCGTGCCGAACCGAAGTGCACATGTCTATAGTGTAGTGTTTTTAGGGTACAGTCGCACGGGCGGGGGGTTCACAGTAGTTTCTCGCTGGCAGTTTGAGCTGCGGCAGAAATTTTGCCGCACCTCAAACTTGCAGCCGGATACTTACTGTAATCCTCCGCCCATGTGAGTGTACCCTGTACATTCACATTGGGGGGGGGGGGGGGGGGAAATCCAGCTGTTGCAAAATTACAACTCCCAGCATGTACGGTCTATCAGTGCATGCTGGGAGTTGTAGTTTTGCAACAGCTGGAGGCACACTGGTTGTGAAACAACGAGTTTGGTAACAAACTCAGTGTTTTGCAACCAGTGTGCCTACAGCTGTTGCAAAAGCTACAACCCCCAGCATGTACGGACAGCGGAAGGGCATGCTGGGTGTTGTAGTTATGCAACAGCTGGAGGCATACTACTTTGGCTGGGGATGCTGGGGATTGTAGTTATGCAACAACTGGAGACACACTGGTTTGCTACTTAATGTGCCTTCAGCTGTTGCAAAACTACAACTCTCAGCAGTCACCGACAGCCAACGGGCATGCTGGGAGTTGTAGTTATGCAACCACCAGATGCACCACTGCAACTCCCAGCATGCCCTTTAGCTGATTGTGCAAGCTGGGAGTTGTAGTTATACAACAGCTGAAGGTACACTTTTCCATAGAAAGAATGTGCCTCCAGCTGTTGCAAAACTACAAGTCCCAGCATGCCCATAAGGGAATGCTGGGAGTTGTGGTGGTCTGCCTCCTGCTGTTGCATAACTACAGCTCCCAGCATGCCCTTTTTGCATGCTGGGAGCTGTTGCTAAGCAACAGCAGGAGGCTGTCACTCACCTCCACCGATCCTTGCCGCACAGGTCAGTCCCTCGTCGTCGAGGGACGCCGGGGATCGGGGTCCCCAGCACCCGGGGTGCACGTCCCGCACCCGCTCACGTCCTCCGGAGGTAATCCGGCCGACGAATCAGGGCGATCGTGAGGTGGCACCAGTGCCACCTCACCCCTGCTGGCTCTGGCTGTTCTGACGGCCCCGATCAGCCAATAATTCCGGGTCACCGGGTCACTGGAGACCCGATTGACCCGGAATCAGCTGCAGATCGCTGGACTGAATTGTCCAGCGATCTGCGGCCATCGCCGACATGGGGGGTCATAATGACCCCCCTGGGCGATATGCCCCGATGCCTGCTGAACGATTTCAGCAGGCATCGGGCACCGGCTCCGCTCCAGATGGTTGCGGGGGGCCGGTAAAACAAATGACGTTCTCATACGTCATGTGTCCTTAAGGACTCGGAAATGGAGACGTATGAGAACGTCATGTGTCCTTAAGGGGTTAAAGGGGTATTCCAGGAAAAAACTTTTTTTTTTTATATATATCAACTGGCTCCAGAAAGTTAAACAGATTTGTAAATTACTTCTATTAAAAAATCTTAATCCTTTCAATAATCTTCAGCTGCTGAAGTTGAGTTGTTGTTTTCTGTCTGGCAACAGTGCCATCTGCTGACATCTCTGCTTGTTTCGGGAACTGCACAGAGTAGAAGAAGTTTGCTATGGGGATTTGCTTCTAAACTGGGCGGTTCCCGAGACACGTGTCATCAGAGAGCACTTAGACAGAAAAGAACAACTCAACTACAGCAGCTCATAAGTACTGAAAGGATGAAGATTTTTTAATAGAAGTCATTTACAAATCTTTTCAACTTTTTGGAGCCAGTTGATATACAAAAAAAAAAAGTTTTTTCCTGGATAACCCCTTTAAGCACAGCGAGCAAATGCTTTTACATTGTGTCTGTACCATGAAATACATTGCTGCAATGAACAAACTTGTGACACCAATTCTCTTCCCAGGATAGAAGGTCAGACATTTTTCCCTTTCATGTGCCTGGGGGAGATTTATCAAAACCTGTGCAGAGGAAAAGTTGCTGAGTTGCCCATAGCAACCAATCAGATCGCTTCTTTCATTTTTAACAAGGCCTCTGCAAAATGAAAGAAGCGATCTGATTGGTTGCTATGGGCAACTGGGCAACTTTTCCTCTGGACAGGTTTTGATAAATCTCCCCCATTATTATTACCGTGGAAGATATAGATATAGATTTTGTATTCCATAAGGCAATTGTAGTTTATAGCTTTAGTAACAATATCTAAACACTATTAGGCTAGAATTCCACTGAGGTTTTTGCACTGCATTTTTTTAGGCTTAAAAACACGTTTTTTTCTGGCGTTTTTACCTGTGGGAAATTTGCCTTTTTTGGCCCCTTTGGCGTTTTTTTTTTTTTTTTTTTTTTTTAAATTCTTTAAAATTTGTTGGGTACCAAAAAAAGAAAAGGATGCAGTAGGGAGAGTGAAAAATGTATTTAACGAAATGTTTATTTCTTTAACGAAATTTGTATTAATTTTGAATAAAGTGTGTGTGTGTTTCACTTTTTTTTTCTCTTTTTTTTTAAATTTTTTAGGTACTGGTAGTTCTACTACTCCCAGCATGGAACAGACTGTTCTATGATGGGAGTAGTAGTACCTGTACTAATAGAAAGATCGCCCCTGGTGTCACTCCTGACATCCGCTGTGATCCTCCTGTATAATGTATAGATGCGGCCGGCCGCTCTTCTATGGTCCCCTGTACTGACGTGTCTATATACACCTATTCATATTTCCCACAGAGAGCTGTGATTGGCTGGAACAATCTGGCCAATCACAACTCTCTGCAGGAAATATGAATAGGTGTATATATATACGTCAGTACAGGGGACCATAGAAGAGCGGCCGCCTGCATCTATACATTATACAGAAGGATCTCAACAGGTGATCTGTCAATTAGTACAGGTACTACTACTCCCATCATGGAACAGGATGTTCCATGCTGGGAGTAGTAGTACTACCTAAAAAAATTTGGAAAAAAGTGAAAAACACACACACACACTAAATTTGTACTATTGTCGGCTATATTTTTAGTGCTTTACCCGCCCACATAAATTGATCCCTGTTTAAAAATTAATAAAAATTTGGTTATAAAAAAGATAATTTTTTTTTAAATACAATTTTTTCCGTCACTACTGTATCTTTTTTTTTTTTTTTTTTTAATGGTACCCTACGAAATTTTAATAAAAAAAGCTATCTCCATCACTTTTTTGGATCGCTAAAGTCCAAAAAAGAATAAAAATTGCAGGCAAAAACGCCAAAGTTAAAACCAACATGGCGTTTTTCTCAGCGTTTTTGCTCTCCCATAGACTTCTATGGGAGGAAAACGCCTCGATTTGTGTGCAAAAAACACCAAACTAGGTTTTGTTGGTTTCTGAAAAACGCCAAAAGGATTAAAAAAACGCCAAACTGTAAAATGCCAAGTAGATCTGGCATTATTGTAGATTACTATTGAGTTGCAGCTAACATCTTGACGCGGCATTTTTTTGCTGAAAAAACGCAGTGCGGGAAAATTGGTGTTTTTACTGCGTTTTTGCAAAAAAATCCTCAGTGGAATTCCAGTCTTCGGCCGCATTCACACCGCAGAATTTCTGCACTGAATTCTACATGAAAATTCTGCATGAATTTATAGCCGATCCACTTCAAGGGGTTGTGCGCTGCCCTGCAGTTCGGAGCTCCGATCACAGCGCCCGGAAGTTCATTACTCCGAACGCTGTGTGTGGGCTTCCGTGTTCGCAGCCGCCGGGTGTGACGTCACGCCCGGCCCCTTCGTGACGTCTCGCCCGGCCCCTTCGTGACGTCTCGCCCGCCCCTCTTGACGTCACGCCCCCTTCCCATAGACTTTCATTGAGGGGGCGGGCGAGACGTCACGAGGGGGCGGGCGAGACGTCATGAGGGGGCGGGCAAGACGTCACGAAGGGGCCGGGCGTGACGTCACACCCGGCGGCTGCAAACACGGAAGCCCGCACACAGCGTTCGGAGTAATGAACTTCTGGACGCTGTGAGCGGAGCTCCGAATTGCAGGGCAGCGCACAACCCCTTTCAATGAGATTCCACTGTTCCATTCACACAGTAGAATTTCTAGTGCAGAATTTTCCACTGCAGGAATTCCATTGAAGTAATTTGGCTATAAATTCATGCAGAATTTTCATGCAGAATTCAGTGCAGAAATTCTGCCGTGTGAACCCGGTCTTAAGGCTATGTTCACATAGCAGAATATCTGCATGGAATTCTGCATGAAAATGCTGCATGAATTTATAGCCAATTCACTTCACTGGAATTCCTGCAGTGGAAATTCTGCAGCAGAAATTCTGCTGTGTGAATGGGACAGCGGAATTCCATTGAAGTGTATTGACTATAAATTCCTGCAGAATTTTCATGCAAAATTCCATGCAGAAATTCTGGCGTGTGAACATAGCCTTAGGTCGCATTCGCACGGCAGAAATTCTGCATGTCAGAATGATTTCCGTGTCTGCATCCATTTTGATTTCAATTCCACATTTGTCCAACATTTATGGAATTGATGCAGAATTTCCGGATGCTTTCTGCAGGGTTCCGCAGAACAGTAAGGCTATGTTCACACTTCGGAATGTCCACATGGAAAATCTCTGTGCGGACATTCCGAAGAGTGCGTGAGCCGGCATAAATATGCCGGTGCTAGGACCACACAGCAATGCATGCATTCCGTGCAAATTCCACAAAAAGAATGTACAGGTTCATTCTTTCTGCGGACAAGGAAAACGAAATTTCCATAACGGAAACATCTGTCACGGAAATTCCGCCGTGTGCACAGCGCAGCAGAATCCCACTGAATTCGACAGTTCCAATGCTGGATTTGGCACGGAAATTGTGATGTGTGAACATGGTCTTACAAAGGTGGCCTTTTTTTTAAAGCTAAGTTTAAATTCTGCATGAATTCCGCATGTATTCCGCACGATTTCCGCACCAATTCCGCATTTTGCGCAGGATTTTGTAGCCTATGTTTGGAAAAATATAAGACCAGATATGTTTCTGGAGCGCGGAAAGTGGGATTTTAGCATCAAAGAATCTGCAGCACAAATTCTGCTGTGTGATTGACCTTGCAGAATCCCATTAAAGTGAATGGGCAATACATTTAGGCTGATCTCGGTGTGGAAAAATAATGCGAATTCCATGCAGAATTTTTGCGTGTGAACGCGGTCTTACAATCCTGGGAACGTCAGATTGATCACTATGTAGTGGTATTGCAGCTCCGTGCATGGGGATAACTGGGGTGTCGGGCAGGAGATCGTAGGGGGCCCCTGCGGTCAGATCCCCCGGGATTAGACACTTATCCCCTATCCTTTGGATAGGGGATACATTTTCCTAAACTGGAGTACCCCTTTAAGTTCTGTTTCTGCACCAAGATTTCAGGAAATCAGACTCATAAGCAGATCACAGAAGTTTGTGTTTCTTATGGGAATTGCTTCTATTTGCAACATGAAATACAGTGACCCCCCCCCACCTATGATGGCCCCGACATACGATCATTTCAACATACGATAGCCTCTCAAAGGCCATCGCATGTTGAAGGCAGCATCAATATACGATGCTTTTGTATGTCGGGGCCATCGCATAAACAGCTATCCGGCAGCGCAGACTGCTTCAGATGCCGCCGGATAGCCGTTTACGGTGCCCCGTGTGGTCCGCTGACGATCACTTACCTGTCCTCTGGGCTCCGGCGCATCATCTTCGGGATCCCCTGCATCGTCGGCGCTCTCCATCGTCGTCATCACGTCGCTGCGCACGCCGTCCCGTCATCCAATAGGAGCGGTGTGCGTAGCGACGTGATGGCGGCGACGGAGAGCGAGGATGCCGGGGAAGCAGAGACCTTGCCAGAGCGTCGGGGACACCTCGGGGACACGGTGACAGTGATGGACGGCGACATCCAGGGCAGCGGTGATGAGCGGTGACGGTCCGGAGCGGCGGGGACACGTAAGTATAACCCCCAATACCAGTGGTCTTCAACCTGCGAACCTCCAGATGTTGCAAAACTACAACCCCCAGCATGCCCGGACAGCCGTTGGCTGTCCGGGCATGCTGGATGTTGTAGTTTTGCAACATCTGGAGGTCCGCAGGTTGTAGACCACTGTCCTATACTTTACATTGCACGGATCCCTCAACATACGATGGTTTCAACAAACGATGGTCCATTTGGAACGGATTACCATCGTATGTTGAGGGATCACTGTATAGGAGCGGTAAAGGAATAGCGATAGTCACGCCGTCGATAATGTTTTCTGATAGTGTCATTCCGTACATTTGGAATACCGATATACTGAGTGTTGACGGTGTTGACGGTGACCATTGCTTGTTTTTTGTTTTTTTCATCAGCTCTTTCACCAGCTCCCCAGTCGCTAGAAGATGAATGGAAGAGTATCTCAGATCTCACTCTGGCCTGTAATAGCATACTGGAAGCCATGTCTAAAGAGGGTAAGTTGCCATCTTAACGTTGTTGGGTCTTTTGTTATAATAATAATAATAATAATAATAATAATAAGAACAAAAATTATAAAAAAATATATAAATATAATTATTATTATTTTTTTAAATTTATTTTATTTACCAGTTGTAGAAAGTCAAATTCGGTATGAAATAGTACATGAAAATACAATTGTTTTCACGCCGTTGCTTGTCCTTCCCCCCTTTGTTAACTTCTAAACCAGTGTTTCCCTTCGGCTGTCTGGGCATGCTGGCATTTGTTTATGCAACAGCTGGAGGCACGCTGGTTGGGAAACATTGTTCTTAACCCTATGTGTTCCTTTATTCACTGCTTCTGTACATTCATTCTTCTTCACCTGTACCTACAGAATTTCTCTTTACAAGTGACATTCTAATCCCTGGCTTCCCCTCAGCTGCTGGGTTCCATAACATCTGCTATACCTGCTACCTAAGTACTTATACCCTTGGTGTCTTAATTCCCCCATGCGGACTAAACAGTAATCCGTAGAACTTCTTATAAAGTATTGCATCTACAAGACAATTTTCCATTATGGGACAGTGTACACCGCCATGATAAGTACTCACCCCTTCCACATGACCCCTATTATTGCATATTTATTACACTAAATCTCCCAAATCTACAAAGGTAGCTTAACCTAAACAGTTCTGACAAAAAGTGTCCTATATTATTGATGTTTAAGGGGTTATCTGCGATTGAACTTCTTTGCACAATCTTGCCCAGAATGGTGGCATGTAAAAGAAAAAAAAAACCTGGACTCTTCTCTGATGCCTTAGGTATCACTGTCCCTTGCTCCACCGCAGTCATCTTCCTGATGCCGGGGGGCCCAATATGTTACACTGCCGATCATTGGCCGAGGCAGGACATTGTTGCTGCCAGCGATTAGCTAAGCTGCGGTCCACCGGCAACCGAGAATGGGAGCAGGATACCGGTGGCATCAAGAGAGCGGTGGGAGGTATGGGGTTTTATTTTACATGCTGGCATTATGGGCGGAATTGTGCAAAAATTCTATCCCGGATAACCCCTTAAGGGTGTATTCACATGGGAGCACATCCGCAGTGTATTTGACGCCGCGGGTGTGCTACCGACAAAAACAGAGTTATGGCAGAGCAATCTCCCTACTGCTTCTGCCATAGCTCTGTGTGTATGCTCGTATCTACGGATTTCCCCGCTGGCAGTCACAGGCGGAAACACCGTGCTACAGCAGCAGCAGAGAGCTTGTCTATTGTAACTCTGTGTGTACCGGTGTGAGGTGCAAAACTGCGCACCATGCAATTTTGCGTTGGCCCCTCCCCTCAGCTGTCCAATGATTTCCGAACATACAGTGAGGGGGAAGGCGGAGCTGTGCAGCACGTATTTCTGCACCTCCCTCAGCCCCGTACACACTTCCCTCCTCGCCCCTCCCTTAGGAGGAGAGAAGGGACGTAGATTTTCACAGCCTCGCTACTGGACAGAGATTTTGACAGCTGTGAAAATCTACGTCCAGGGGTCTGTGCAAGTGGAAGTCCCTCTCCTCCTGAGGGAGGTGCATAATCATTTACGTTCAGGAGCGGGGCTGTTAGAATCCCTCCTCTCCTGAGGAAGGTGCACAGCCCTGCTCACACAGCCTCCTGGACGTAGATTTTCACAGCTGTGAAAATCTACGTCCAGGAGCGGGCCGTGAAAATCTACGTCCTCCTCCCCTGGAAGAGCCAGAACTGCGTCCTGCACAGCTCCGCCTTCCCCCTCCCCTCCCTGTATGTTTGGAAATCTCCGGACAGCTGAGAGGAGGGGCCAACGCAAAATTGCACGGGGAGCAGTTTTGCACCTCACACCAGCAGCGCATCTGTGGCGTCAAATACGCTGCGGATGCGCTCACTTTTGAATACACCCTTAAAGAGAACCTGCCATCACTATAATGATGCCTAAACCATGCGTCCTTAGGGTAGTGCCCTGTAGCTTCTCTCCACCCTGCTGGTTTTGATGGATAGATCACTTCTTATACCCATACAGGAAGAGATCTATCAATCAAGATTGGTTGGGGGAGTGGGGAGGAGCTGTCAGGGACCACCTAATGACACTTGGATAAGGCAGTATGAAAGTGATAACAGCAAAGTGCTTTATATTGCATTTTTTTTTTTTAAATAGAAGTAATAAAAATGTAAATCATGTTGTATCATATGTTAAAGGGAATGTGCCGTCAGAAAATTACTTGTACTGTAATTTTCGGTGATTTCCTTTTTTCATTTATCATACCATACCACTTTATATAATAACAAAAAAAACTTTTAGTAAATAAATAAGGAAATACACAGACTAAAAGATCACTTTTCCAGTCTCTTCCTATCACCCTAGGCCGGATTAAGATGAAGGGTGACACCCATATAATACCAAATCACACCATTTACCATAGGTGATGGTCACAGCTCCTTTTCTCCCTCTCCCTGTACAATGGCCTTGGCATAGGTCACAGAGCATGCCTACAAAACTTTACCATAGAAGTCAGTGAATCCTCTCCAGTCTACAGGTTCCACTGATCCATGGAGCTTGCTGTAAGGCTTTTCTCTTAATGCTGTTAAATGCAGCTCTGGCAAGATGGCTGCCTCCATAATCATGTACAGAAATTATAATTATAAAATTCTGAAAATAAAAACTGCTAAATTATATTTTAAAAAATATATATCAGTATCTTAATTTTTATTTAAAAAAAAATAGGTGATACATCCCCTTTACATATTGTGACTTGTATGAAATTCAGCCATTTTTCAGTTTGACAAATATGCAGTATTGGAGGACATTTTGAACATGGGGGGTAAATACTTTTTCTAAGCACTGTACATTCGTTCATCCTAGTGGATGAGTTCCCATAAAGATGCAAGGACTTCAAAGTCCAAAAGTAGTTAAGACAATGTGGCCGAGCTGATAATCACACTGTTAGTCCATAGGAGACTATTGTATGTGTACTGTATACATGTCCACTACACCAGTGTGATATGACAATAATCCAGCAATGCTACATTTCCATAATTCTTGTGTATGTGACAAAAAGATGATTACTTGTTCTTAAACTTTGTGTGTTCTTACAGAACAGGTACAAGCTTATAAAAATGATTTGGGAGCTCAGAGCTCTCTCCCAGCAGCATCGGGGTAAGCGGCAAACACCTTACTTGTCAGGTCCATGCATTTCACACAGTCATATGTCACAGGTACATTTACTATCCTAAAGAATTATTTTTTTTTCTCTAGAAATCTTAATGACAAAGTTACAGAGCTGGAAATGAAGCTGAAGAAACTTCAGGAGGAGCTTAAAAAGGTAAGAAAAAAGCAGACTGTCTAAAAATGGCGGCTCAGACAATCGTAGGACGTAGTAAAGAGGTGAGCCTGGTCATACACTTTTTATTTCCACAGAGAACCCCTTTACTAAGCAGTGTAAGGCCTCGTGCCCTCATTCCACATTGGGTACTCTAGTTCGGACTCCAACCGAAAATGTGGCATGCTTAAAGGGGTCCTCCAGCGCTAAGACATCTTTGCATAGGGGATAAGATGCCTGATCACGGGGGTCCCGCCACTGGGGACCCCCGTGATCATGCACGCAGCACCCTGTTATAATCAGTCCCTGGAGCATGTTCGCTCTGGGTCTGATTACTGGCGATCATGGGGGCCGGAGCATTGTGACGTCATGGCCCTGCCCCCGTGTGACGTCACGCTCCGCCTGTGGGAGGGGACATGACAGCTGTATAAAAATATCCATAGAACCCTTTGTAAAGAGGGCTATGTAGTGCCTCAAGGCAAGGCCGGGAAAAGGCATTTTGATGCCGTAGGCAGAAAATGAAAATGGAAAACCCCCCATCCCCCTCCAAACTCACCAAAAAAAAAAAAAGAAGAAAGAAAGAAAGAAAACACACACATGTGTTTTTATATCCAATTTCTGCGTTAAAGCAATAATAGTTGTAAAGCTACCAAATAATACCATTATACAAGAACCAAATAATATAACCATGCATATTACCACCATACTGTTATTCAACAATACCCAGTATATTAAGACCAACAATAATACTACTATACTAGGGACAAATAATATGACCACCTGAATAATACCACCATACTGTTAATGAAGAGAACACACTATACAAAGACCAAAAATACCCCAATATAGTGACCATATAGAGATAGACCGTGTAGTGATTATACGTTACATATTTCTTATCATTAAGTAAAGTTAAAAAAAACAAAAGTCCATCAAGTTCAATCTATAACCCTACAATGTTGATCCAGAGCAAGGCCAAAAACCTTTATGATACTAATTGCCCCATAGCAGGGGGATAAAAATCCATCCCAACTCCAAATATGGCATCAAAATAAATGACTGGATCAACGTTCTGTCCCCATAAATCCAGTATCCATAACCTGTAATATTATATTTTTCCAGAAAAATATCCAACCCCCCCTTGAACTTGTTTATTAAGTCAGACATCACAACATCACATGGCAGAGAGTTCGATAGTCTCACTGCTCTTACAGTAAAGAATCTCTGTCTGTGATGATGGTGAAACCTTCTTTCCTCTAGACGTAGAGGATGCCCCCTTGTCATGGTTACCGGCCTAGGTATAAAAAGATCACTAGAAAGATCTCTGTACTGTCCATTCATATAATTGTACATTGTGATCAGATTGCACCGGCACCCACAGCAGCGATGAGGTTCGGAGCAATTCTAACATATGTAGAATCTGTGCAACACGTCACTTGATACTTACCTGTTCAGGGAAGATCCCACCCTGGGAGCATCCTTATTGGCTAGAGTAGCTAAATAGTGATTGGAGGAAATGCCTGTTTTCCAGATGCAAATATACAGGGATAGGGCAACAGCTTAAATGACAATATGATTGGGTAAATTAAAAACACATCTCCCCATGATGTCACTACGGGAGGTTTTGAAACCCCTTGTCTGGCGTTTTTGCGCTCAGTGCCCGTCTACCTCTTGACAAAGCCACTGATGTGGTGAAACATGTTGAGGGGGCCAAGTAATAGTGGTTTTAATGTATGTGCATCTACTTTGACTAATAGTTTACCTGTGTACTTCAGGCACTGAAAACTTAATATTGCAATAAGAAGATATTGCAATATTTTTCACAATGTAGGATCAGATTAGGTAGATAGCACTAAATTGTAACGTTCCCTTTTTTCGTATGTGCAGCATGTTTAATAAAGAATTAATACACTTGTTTTGCATTAATGGGAAATTTAGGGCGTTTTTTGGTTGCCAAAAGGTAACCTATAAGTTGTAAATTGTTAATTACCCTCCATATACTAGTCTTGCTTTGTTTTGTATACAGATCCCCCCTAAGACGTCTTTTCTCCAAACTAAATATCTCCAAGCTTGATAACCTTTTTTGGTTCTCTAATCCAACATTTTCTGTTCTTTTCTTCTCCATTCGACCCAGACCATCATAACAAGTTGTGGTTGAGGGTTTGATGAGGGCAGATGGAATTGTCCTAGGGGCAGATGGCATTAACCCCTTGTGTTTGTGACGCCAGGGCGTGGTTTATCACCCGAATACCACCCGAAGGTATACCGCTGGATCTTGGGCTAGGCACGGGGGCAATAATGACTCCGACTCCAAGTTACGGAACAACGGTAGCTTTACTGAGTTCGACAAGTGGAATAGTCTATACATCTTAGCCAAGCCCACGGAGGTGACCAGTGACTTCAGAGACCTTGAGGCTTGCTGGGACTTGCAGTGGAATGGGACAATTTTGATGCAGGCCACGCTGACTGAAGACAGGTTGACTTTGACTGGCTTGACTGAGACTGACTATACCCCGTTTGTTGCTTACCAGACTGGGACCTCGGGGTTGTGGACTTGTAGACTTGTGGCTGCGTGGTTGACTTGAGGCCTCCTCTGGACTCCAGACACACTCTTAGGACTTGACTGCACTGGACCTCAGCAAACACTTAACTGGAGATCAAGAGAGCGAGCTAGCACCTCCCAGGGCTTATATGGGGGTCACCCATAGGTCACCCTAAGGTCACATGGTCACTGATATCTCACTGGGTTACAATCACATGACACTGGTTAATCACATGTCAACGGTTCTTAAAGACATAACACTTTTATATACGATACACAGCATAAAGATAACTATACAAGGGGAACAGGTGCAGGGGGCCCAGGGGACACTGCAGGGAGGCTGCCTGACAGAGCAGCTAGGATACAGGGGTACAACTCCTTTACCGGGCCACCACAAAGTTCTCCAGGCCATGACTAATCCTTGCAGAACCTGCCAGACAAACATCTCAGGTTTTGCTGTTTTCCAGCCATGTTCTCCGCCCATAGTGCCACTGTATTGTGGCTCCAAAAATGTATATATCTGCGAACATACTACAATTCTAGAAGCATGTAGCAATTTGTTTGTTTGTTTTTAAAGAAGTGCTGTGGTGCATGACATCTTATCCCGTATCCAAAGGATAGGGTACAAGTGTCTGACTGCTGGGACCCCCCTGCAATCTTCTGCACTGCACCCCAGCCTCCTGAGGAATGGAGCATGTCAACCCCCACACAAAGCCTCCTCCATGTATCTCTTTGGGAGAGGCGGAGATCAGCATTCATGTTTCTCTGGCTCTCCCATAGAGATACATGGAGGTGGTTGTGTAAGCCACTGCCATGAAGCGGGGGTCTCCATTCCTGGGGAAAGCTGGGGTGCAGGAGATTACGGGGGGTTTCAGTGGTTGCGCGATCCTCCACGATCAAACACTTATCTCCAATCCTTTGGATAGAGGATAAGTTGGCATGCACCATGGTACTCCTTTAAGTCTGGCTTATACTGGCTGTTGTTAGTTGGCCCATAGACAGAGGCCAGAAAAAAATGATGCTAAGAGATGCACATGGCTTTGGCTAGAGGATTGAGATGCTTTCAAGGTAGAAGAATTGTCATAACAGGACTATCATTTATATTCTGTTTGATCTCTTCCAATTTTCACATGTCATCCTTCACAAAGATTACATAAAAATAATAATTATATATTACTATTTTTATTAACACATCAATTTTTTCCTCATAGGAACAAGAGGGAAGAGCACAACTTCAGGCTGAAGTTCTGAGTCTGAAAAGGACCCAAGAAGAAGCGTTCACTGGAACTTTGCCCCGAGAATGTGGTGCCAAGATACTCAGGGGTGGAGCCAGCAACTGTGAAGGAATGGCTAAAGACTAAATTATGGAGAAACTATTAAGGACTTTGTAAAGAAAGTATGGGATCAGGGAATCATTTCTTAAAAAGTTAATGAACTGATCAAATTGACAATGCAAGTGAATACCGGTCTGGCAGCAGGACTTAGGAATTAATAGAAGTCTATGGAAGTGTAAGGAAGGATGGTTTCCGGAGTGTAAAATGAGTCAAACACTGAATTATTTAGATGTTCAGGTATGATCAGCTCAGAAAACCACTAAAAAATATTTCAGGGGATTGAACCAATATGTCTGAAGGAAAAAAAAAACGTCACAGAGTAGACAAAAAACGTACGCTTTCCGTAGTGGCCAGAGAATCTGGACCCACTGTTATTTCAGGTATGGCTTACAAATACTGTGAATGGTGATGAGAAAACAGTGTTTAACGGGGCAAGGAGACGCAAACTGCTTGAACAATGTGAAGGAAGTATGACCTGTATTGGATCTTTGTACATAGAGTATTAATGTCTTCCAGTGATTATCTTTAAAATTCCTACCATAATGAATGTATATTTGGGACAATAAAGGGTAATATTATCTGAATTCTTACATCCGAGTAATTAACTCTATCCATGAAACGTGGCCAAAAAGTACATTAAAGGGGTTCTCCCGTGGAAAACTTTTTTTTTAATCAACTGGTGCCAGAAAGTTAAACAGATTTGTAAATCACTTCTATTAAAAAAATCTTTATCCTTCCAGTACTTTTTAGGGGCTGTATACTAAAGAGAAATCCAAAAAAGAAATGCATTTCCTCTGATGTCATGACCACAGTGCTCTCTGCTGACTTCTGCTGTCCATTTTAGGAACTGTCCAGAGCAGAAGAAAATCCCCATAGCAAACATATGCTGCTCTGGACAGTTCCTAAAATGGACAGCAGAGGTCAGCAGAGAGCACTGTGGTCATGACATCAGAGGAAATGCATTTCTTTTTTGTATTTCTCTTTAGTATACAGCCCTTAAAAAGTACTGGAAGGACTAAGATTTATTAATAGAAGTGATTTATAAATCTGGTTAACTGGCACCAGTTGATTTAAAAAAAAAAGTTTTCCACGGGAGTACCCCTTTAATATGTCTCTTATGTCATCAGCATCACATAAATGTTTGCCGTGGCCACATGGTCATGTTTTCTCTAAGGGGAGAGTGGGGGTTAAACTGCAACCAGACAGCTCTGGCGGTAGTATATCTCTCCCGGATGGAAAGATCAATGCACTTGACTCTTTTCTCAAATGACATGGAGGCCGCCATACACATTAGACCAGTGGTCACCAAACTGTGGCCCTCCAAATGTTGCAAAATTACAGCATCCAGCATGCCAGGACAGACAATGACTGTTCAGGCATGTTGGGAGTTGTAGTTTTGCAACAGCTAATGTGTATGGCGGCCTCCATGTAATTTGAGTCACGTGAATCAGATTTTTCATTTACATTTTTTTATTCTGTCAAGGCTTGATTTTCTTGTAAATTCCAGGCAGGTTCAAGATGTCAGTTTACTTTCAAGGGGTACTCCGCTGCTCAGCGTTTGGAACAAACTGTTCCCAACGCTGGAGCCGGCGCCGGGAGCAGGTGATGTCATAGCCCTGTCCCCTCATGACATCATGCCCCACCCTCTCAATGCAAGTCTATTGGAGGGGGCGTGACGTCTGTCACGCCCCCTCCCATAGACTTGCATTGAGGGGGCGGGCGTGACATCATGAGCAGACGTCACGCCCCCTCCCATAGACTTGCATTGAGGGGGCGGGCGTGACATCATGAGCTCCAGGCGCCGGCTCCAGCGTTTGGAACAGTTTGTTCCAAACGCTGAGCAGTGGAGTACTCCTTTAAAGTTTTTTTTTTTTTAACACATTAGCACTAAATTACTATTATGAACCAACACAAAGAAAAACTAACATTGAAATGATTGCAAATTTTTTCTGTGTTGTGGACTCACTCCTGGTTTTGGCTAAAAATACTGACTAAAATACAGGGTGGGCCATTTATATGGATACACCTTAATAAAATGGGAATGGTTGGTGATATTAACTTCCTGTTTGTGGCACATTAGTATATGTGAGGGGGGAAACTTTTCAAGATGGGTGGTGACCCATTTTGAAGTCGGCCATTTTGAATCCAACTTTTGTTTTTTCAATAGGAAGAGGGTCATGTGACACATCAAACTTATTGGGAATTTCACAAGGAAAACAATGATGTGCTTGGTTTTAACGTAACTTTATTCTTTCATTAGTTATTTACAAGTTTCTGACCACTTATAAAATGTGTTCAATGTGCTGCCCATTGTGTTGGATTGTCAATGCAACCCTCCTCTCCCACTCTTCACACACTGATAGAAACACCGCAGGAGAAATGCTAGCACAGGCTTCCAGTATCCGTATACACTGCTATATTCTACTATATACACCGCAGGAGAAATGCTAGCACAAACTTCCAGTATCCGGATACACTGCTATATACTACTATATACACCGCAGGAGAAATGCTAGCACAGGCTTCCAGTATCCGTATACACTGCTATATACTACTATATACACCGCAGGAGAAATGCTAGCACAGGCTTCCAGTATCCGTATACACTGCTATATACTACAATATACACCGCAGGAGAAATGCTAGCACAGACTTCCAGTATCCGTAGTTTCAGGTGCTGCAAGTCTCGTATCTTCACAGAATAGACAATTGCCTTCAGATGACCCCAAAGATAAAAGTCTAAGGGGGTCAGATCGGGAGACCTTGGGGGCCATTCAACTGGCCCACGATGACCAAGCCACTTTCCAGCCCCTAGACATCTTATCCTCTATCCAAAGGGGATAAGATGGGGACCTTCGTGATCTCGGCTGCAGCACTCCAGACGATGACTGGCGATGCGGGGTGGAGGCTCGTGACGTCACGGCCATGCCCTCTCAATGCAAATCTATGGGAGGAAGCGTGATGGCTTCCCAAAGACTTGCATTGAGTGGGCGTGGCCGTGACGTCACGAGCCTCTGGTGCTGAACCTGACGCTCTAAACAAACCGAGTACCCCTTTAAGGTTCTCTATTTTAAAGGTTTCCATAGCCTTTAGGGTAGGACTACAGAGTGACTTGGAAACAAGCAACATGACATTGCAATGTGGCACTGTTAAATCACAACTAATAATTGTGAATACGGTCCTGTTGGGACCCACAAGTTATTGTGACACGGGGATCATCAGAAATCCAATAGGACTTTGGCAGCAGAACACTGTGATCTTAGGTCGTGCACCCACAAGTGGTAGCCATGTAGCCATAGCCTAAGGGCTCAAAGACATGGCTCTGCGTGGTGCTGTATGTGCAGAGATATTACATATATACAGAATCTGATAGAACATTTGAAAAAATGGGAATTGGAATCATAAAAACTAGAGTAGAGGGTCTGTGTACCTCTATGGCAGTTCTGTTATTGCTCCACATAAGGGACAAACTAACGGCGCCAATGTTTGGTTCTTCATAGCAAAACAATGGTGTACCTATCATAAAACAGGGCAGCTGCCACATCAGGGAGCTCACTACATTTAAATTTATAAAGTTCCCACTAAGTCCATATGCAGATACCTCTCCCTAGTAGTGGCTGTGGGGTGGCGGAGTGTGTGGTGCAGGGCAGATGTTGTTACCCTAAGGGCAGATGGCATTAACCCCTTGTATTCATGATGCCAGGGACTGGTTTAGCCTATAACCACCTGAAGGTATACCACTGGATCCTGGGCTAGGCACGGGGGCAATAAAGACGCCAAGTTACGGACAACGGTACCTTTACTGAGGGTAGACAGATGGTAAAGTCTATACAGTTCAGCCATGGCCCAAGGAGGTGACCAGTGGTGCAGAGACCTTAAGGGCTTGCTGGGACTTGTAGTAGGACTGGACAATTGAATGCAGACCACGCTGACTTGACAGATGACAGGGACTGACTTGACTCATAAAGCTGTGACTTTAGCTTACTTGACTTGATGGTGGCTGCAGAACTGGACTTTGAGGTCTCCAACACTCTGGACACACACACTAGGCGACTGCACTGGACCTCAGCTTACAGAAGAGCAGAGCTCAAAGAGAGAGGAGCTAGCTCCACCCAGGGCTTATATGGGGGAGACTAGCAGGGAGCCCATAGGTCAATCTTGGGATCACCTGGTCACTGGTACCTCCTGGCTAACAATCACATGACATATCACATGGTATAATTTATTGTTAAAGCAACATTACATTTTATAACACTTTACATGGTAAAACATATTTACAATGGGGAAACAAGTGCAGGGGGCCTTGGGGACACTGAAGGAGGCTGCCTGACAGGGCAGCAGGAGCACGGGGTAACACCTCCTGTACTGGGCTACCACAAACTCCCCCTCTTAATTAAAGTCGTCCTCGATGCCCAGTCCTGGAGGGCGGAGGACTGAAGTGGCCACTGAGGCCTAGTGACATTTCCTGGGGCATTTATGCTCAATGTCCTTCTCAAGTCTGGATTACGAAACAAGATAAGGATGAGTCCATGTGGCATGGTTAATGTCCATACATGCTTTTTAAATATGCATATCAATATACATAGATTTGTGGATTGGGCTGCTGGAGGCTATCTACCCAATGCCTTGTTCTCAACCCTTCTCCCCAGAACTCAATATACGTTGTTACACTATACAATAGTGTTACCTTTACATTTAGCAGTTCTGTCACTCTATGTGCATTATCTAGATATCAGGTGAACCCTCTGGCCAGTAGAGTACCCTGTACACTTGGACAGGCGATAAAACATTAGACACATTACTGTATATATTTAGAACTTGTGGACTGGGATGACAAATAATGTTACAGTCCTATCTTAACTATTTGTATATGTGTGGACTACTTTTACCATATGTGAATTGACTATGCGTGGTACATAACTTTACATTATGAGTTAATCTTTGTACCCGGCGGGAATTTGTCCTTGTGTCGACTGTTGGGACCTACGCAACACCACTTTGGGGGAATCTGGAACTTTTGCGTCTTCGGGAGCCCTTGGAGCCTCTGAAGCTGCAGCTAACTCTTCCTCGACGATTTCAAGAGTGGGTATTGGTCCAGGGCTGGCGGGACCCAGAGTTGCTGGCATCTGCACTGGAGAGGCTGGAGACTGAGTTGGTGCTCTAGAGACTGGTGTATAGGCCAGAGCTAATGGTGACAAAACTGGGACTGGTGTGGAGACTAGTGTTGGTTGAACTGGCCCGGGGTTGGTGAGACACAGAAGATCGCAGGCTGAGTTGTAGAAAACATGGGGAAAGCCATGGATGGGTGGATTCCCTCGCCTGGGACTTATTCTCTCACAGGTCTGACAGCTGGAGGAGGTGGCGCTGGGAGCACTGGTAGATCTTCTTTCAGAGACAACTTGGTTTGGTTTCGCTGAACAACTTATGGCTTATACCCAGACTTTTGTACTTCGTATACATTAGAGTCCGGATAGGGTACGGCAGTCACCGTGTACGGTTCTGTCTCCCAGATAGAGTAGGCCAGTTCTTGACAACTTCCACCTTTTCAGGATTGGGCTGGACTCCCTCGACACTGACAACATGACCCAGGTAGTGTACCTGAGCTTTGAGAAAGTGACATTTTGACAGCTTAATCTTCAGCCCATGCTTGATCAGGACGTCTGACAGATGACAGGTATTCCTGGTAGGATTTGGAATACACAATGACATCGTCCAGGTACAATAGGACACTTTGAAAATGTAGATGGTCCAGGCACCTTTCCAAACACTGAAACGTAGCAGGGGCATTACATAACCCAAACGGCATACTTTTAAACTTGAACAGTCCCATGAGTGTCGCGAAGGTGGTCTTCTCCCGGTATTCCACGGCCATGATCACTTGCCAATATCCGCTGGTTAAGTCCAGGGTGGAGAAGTAAGCAGCTGACCCGAGGGCTGTGAGTGACTTCTCAATTCTTGACAGAGGATAAGCGTCCTTATGTGTGACATTGTTCAGTTTCCAACATTGCAAAAAAAAATGTATAAAAATTATATATGACATAATACAGAATACAGAATTTCTTCTGTATTATGTCATATATAATTTTTTTATTTGTATTTTAACATTGTTTCTTCTCCCACAAGGGCCCTGTGAGAGTGGAATATAAGATATTATAATGAATTTTTAATAAATTATTGGAATAATTGAAGCACGGTCTTATTGCAATATTATTACTATTTAAACACTAACCTTGAGGTGGGGGATACTGTTTTTCTGTTCTTTTGATATATTTAACACACTGTGGTATAGGTGTGTACCCCATATCACCTCGGTAAGTGTATAATTGTGAGCTGCACCAACAAATTTTCTCTTCTTTTAGATTTGTAAATTACTTCTATAAAAATGTTTTTAATCCTTCCAGTATATATTAGCAGCTGTATACTACAGAGGAAATTCTTTTCTTTTTGGATTTCTTTTCTGTCACAACCACAGTGCTCTCTACTGACACCTCTGTCCATGTCAGGAACTGTCCAGAGCAGGAGAAAATCCCCATAGCAAACATATTCTTCTCTGGACAGTTCCTAAAATGGACAGAGGTGTCAGCAGAGAGCACTGTGGTCGTGACAGAAAAGAAATCCAAAAAGAAAAGAATTTCTTTGTAGTATACAGCCGCTAATAAGTACTGGAAGGTTTAAGATTTTTTAATAGAAGTAATCTGTTTAACTTTCTGGCATCAGTTGATTAAAAAAAAAAAGTTTTCCACTGGAGTACCCCTTTAAAGAAAATTGTTTTCCACCGGAGTACCCCATTAAGAGTCTCCTCTGTCCTCCACTCATTACCTGTATTAATTATGTAACCTGTTTGAACTTGTTATCAGTATAAAAGAAACCTGTCCACAACCTCAAAAAGTCACACTCCAAACTCCACAAGAGCTGTCAAAGGACACCAGAAACAAAATTGTAGACCTGCACCAGGCTGGGAAGACTGAGTCTGCAAGAGGCAAGCAGCTTGGTGTGAAGAAATCAGCTGTGAGATTAATTATTAGAAAATGGAAGACATACTAGACCACTGATAATCTCCCTCGATCTGGGGCTCCACGCAAGATCTCACCCCGTGGTGTCAAAATGATCACAAGAAGGGTGAGCAAAAATTCCAGAACCACACGGGGGGACCTAGTGAATGACCTGTAGAGAGCTGGGACCAAAGTAACAAAGGCTACCATCAGTAACACACTATGCTGCCAGGGACTCAAATCATGCAGTGCCAGACGTGTCCCCCTGCTTGAGCCAGTACATGTCCGGGCACATTTAAAGTTTGCTAGAGAGCATTTGGATGATCCAGAAGAGGATTGGGAGAATGTCATATGGTCAGATGAAACCAAAGTAGAACTTTTTGATAAAAACTCAACTTGTCATGTTGAGAAAGAATGCTGAGTTGCATCCAAAGGACACCATACCTACTGTGAAGCATGGGAGTGGACACATCATGGTTTGGGGCAGTTTTTCAGCAAAGGGACCAGGACGACTGATCCGTGTGAAGGAAAGAATGAATAGGCCATGTATTGTGAGATTTTGAGTGAAAACCCCCTTCCATCAGCAAGGGCATTGAAGATGAAATGTGGCTGGGTCTTTCAGCATGACAATGATCCCAAACACACCGCCCGGGCAACGAAGGAGTGGCTTCGTGAGAAGCACTTCAAGGTCCTGGAGTGGCTTAGCCAGTATCCAGATCTCAACCCCATAGAAAACCTTTAGGAGGGATGATGAGCACTCTGCTCCTGACACTGACATCACAGAAGGGGGCTGGGGAATCTGCGCAAGCCGGCTGCTCCCCACCTCCAGTGCTCACTGGAGCGCTATAGCAAGGAGCTTCTAACGGGCAGAACTTCAGACATATGTAACATAAATATGTAAGTTACACTTCTTTTTACAGCTATTCATCTGCACTATACCCCATAATTTGTGTTTAGTGTGGGTGAAATAGCTGTCAGATTCTGTTTTAAGGGGTTTAAGAAATATGGTTCGTTGACAGTAAAGATGTTTGTTACGCCGAGCGCTCCGGGTCCCCGCTCCTCCCCGGAGCGCTCGCTACACTCTCGCTACTGCAGCGCTCCGGTCAGATCCACTGACCCGGTGCGCTGCGATACCGCCTCCAGCCGGGATGCGATTCGCGATGCGGGTGGCGCCCGCTCGCGATGCGCACCCCGGCTCCCGTACCTGACTCGCTCTCCGTCGGTCCTGTCCCGGCGCGCGCGGCCCCGCTCCCTAGGGCGCGCGCGCGCCGGGTCTCTGCGATTTAAAGGGCCACTGCGCCGCTGATTGGCGCAGTGGTTCTAATTAGTGTGTTCACCTGTGCACTCCCTATTTATACCTCACTTCCCCTGCACTCCCTCGCCGGATCTTGTTGCCATTGTGCCAGTGAAAGCGTTTCCTTGTGTGTTCCTAGCCTGTGTTCCAGACCTCCTGCCGTTGCCCCTGACTACGATCCTTGCTGCCTGCCCCGACCTTCTGCTACGTCCGACCTTGCTTCTGTCTACTCCCTTGTACCGCGCCTATCTTCAGCAGTCAGAGAGGTTGAGCCGTTGCTAGTGGATACGACCTGGTCACTACCGCCGCAGCAAGACCATCCCGCTTTGCGGCGGGCTCTGGTGAAAACCAGTAGTGACTTAGAACCGGTCCACTAGCACGGCCCACGCCAATCCCTCTCTGGCACAGAGGATCCACCTCCTGCCAGCCGGCATCGTGACAATGTTAGTAAGACTTTCATTGCATATAATTATTTCATTAATTAACTAATAGCAGTTCAATATAGTTGGCCAAACAGATTCAGAGGAAATTAGATCAGAAGAATTCTGTGATGAAACCCAAGTCCAGATCTTTCAATCCTCCACCTGGACATGTCCAGCTGTAATTTACCTCAGTCATGCAGAGCATATTCTTCTCTGGTACGAGTTCAATTTGAATAGAAATGCATAGCCTAGAGCAGACCACAGGAAGGATCATGAACTTTTCAAATACAAGCTCAAAATTGAATATAAAAAAACCTCAAGAACTTAAAGGGGTATTCAAGGCAAAAACATCTTATCCCCTATCCAAAGGATAGGGGATAAGATGTCTGATCGCGGGAAGGGGGGGGGGAGCCCGCTGCTGGGACCCCCTGCAATCTCACTGCAGCACCCGCATTCTATGCGTGAGCTGCGTCTCCAGTTTCGGAATCCTCCGGGTTTCCGGGACTGGGGACGTGACATCACACCATGCCCCCTCCATTCATGTCTATGGGAGGGGGCGTGATGGCCATCACGCCCCCTCCCATAGACATGAATGGAGGGGGCGTGGCGTGACGTCACATCCCCAGTACCGGAAACCCGGAGGTTTACGAAACTGGAAAACGCAGCTCCTACATAGAATGCGGGTGCTGCGTCAAGATTACTGGGGTCCCACCAGCGGGCTCCCCCCCCCCCCCCCCCGTGATCAGACATCTTCCTTTGGATAGGGGATAAGATGTTTTTGCCCAGAATTCCCCTTTAATTTGCTGGAAGGTGAAATCAGGTTGGTCTTCGAAACGTGCACAAATAAATCCATTCCGATGAAAAAAACTATTACAACCCATTTAACTAATGTGTTGTTTGCCAATCAAGCAAAATATGCAAAAACAAAAGGGGGCTCAACCTTAAATAAATCGGGGTGCAACAAAAGTGTCTAAATACTGACATAAACAAACAAGAGAAAAGCCAGTAAGAAGGATAGGTACGCCGTGAAACACAGAGATCCAGTATGGAAGTGACACCTGCGGGGTGCACGAAATCAAGGTAAAGCATCAAAATGTTATACTATGAAGAAACTATAGCATGCACTCACCGCTAGGCTAGTGTCTAGGCGTCCGGAAGTCCGGGATCATGGGACAGCATGTCAGGTCTCACCGAAACGCTCAGAGACTACGCAGGTCGTTTCAAGCGACAGTGCGTGCTTCTTCCAGCATCTCAAACTATGTCCTCGAGCTGCGTCCTTTATGTCATGTGACTGTGAAGGTAACCATGGCAGCATATCAACAATGACGCTTGGCTAATGCACAGAAGTATTAAAAACAACAAGTGTCAAGCGTAGTAGCATAGCAAGACTCTACTGAGCTGTATAAATAGAATACATGAACTGGGTAATCATATCTTACTTAAGAACGGAGACAGATCAACACAATCGTTGAAACCAGTGGGACCCTGGGCATTACATTTAAAATCCATTGAGTCTCTGTCTGCCATAGCAGGTCATGCCTATCTCCTCCTTTGTTTAGATGTGTCACGCGTTCAAGGCCTCCAAATCTGAGGACACTAGTATCATTAGCATGACATATGGCCAGATGTTTAGCTTTAGATACTGTGTGAGATGCCTCCTAATCTACAGAAATCTGCACAGGTATCGAATTGGCTGTACTTACAACTGCAGCACTAACGATTGCCTATCGGGCTGAAACCTTTAAGCCAATTGCTGGTTTCCATGTTGGCTCTTCTTTTTTTCTTTATTTTCATGTACCGTATTTTTCGCCCTATAGGACGCACCGGCGTATAAGACGCACCCGATTTATAGGTGCCAAATCTAAAAAAATAAAGATTCTGAATCCAACAGTGGTATAGGAGGTAGCACTCACGTGTCCCCGCCGCTCCGGACCCGTCACCTGGATGTCGTTCCATCGCTGTCGCCGCGTCCCCGTGGTGTCCCCGACGCTCTGGACTTCTTCTTCCCCGGGATCCACGCTTTCCGTCGCCGTCATCATGCCGCTACGCACACCGCTCCTATTGGATGACGGCGTGCGCGACGACGTGATGACGTCGAAGGAGAGCGCAGGGGATCCCGGCATGGAGAAGACACCGAGGAGGCAGGTAAGCTGTTCGGGACGCTGCGATTTCACAGCGGCGGTCCCGAACAGCCCAACTGAGCAGCCGGGTTAGTGTTATTTTCGCTTCAGACGCGGCGGTCAGCTTTGATCTGAAGGGTTAATGCAGGGCGTCACCGCGATCGGTGATGTCCTGTATTAGCCGCGGGTCCCGGCCGCAGGTTTTCGCCGTATAAGACGCACCAACTTCCCCCCCCCCCCCCCAGTTTTGGGGAAGAAAAAGTGCGTCTTATACGGCGAAAAATACGGTAATCAGAGACCATATTATTTTTCCTATAAGCAGGGCCGGTTTTAGACTAAGTGTGGTCCTGGGCAAAATTTATAAATGGGGCCCCCAGATTGCGTGACCAAAGATCACTATGTTGCGCTCCCTGAATTGTGCTGCATCTCAGCTAATGTGAGTAAATGAGACTGCGCTGCAAACCCCAAATGGCTGTGACTACAACATGAGAAACATAATAATTCCCTCCAGAATGAATTTGTGGCTGCGGTAATTTGAGGGTCGCAACATGACCCCATTTAGTGCAAATCATCTCAGCTACCCCCTTTGCCAGAACAAAGTGCACGGACAGCTGTGGAGCAACAGCAACTTGTAAGGACACATTGAAAAAGTGGGAAAGAAACGTACGTTGGGGTATGGAGGCAACACGTCCTACACAGACACGGGTAAGCTTTTGTATGCCTAATTTGAGCTCACAACCTCATTGTGGAGCGATTGCTGCATAATTGTATTTGAGAATATTATTGCTAGTGGAAGGATTGGCGTTGTATTGGAAGAATATGCAAGTATTAGCCTCTGCATTCTAGTACATAATATTAGAACCAGTGGGTTGTGAACAAATACGGTTATGTGCAATTGATCTGTTTTAAGTGGTGATACGTCCCCTTGCAACCGGTGTTTTTCTCTGAAGCATTCTCTATCGATTATACTGTATACAAGAATTATTATATTTGCCACTGCAGCGTGCACCCGTGTATCAGGTAGTTGTGCTGGCTATTTTTCTTTTTGTTTTTGCTGTGCAATTTAGGGGGAGTGGCACCCATTGTAGTCGTGCACCCCTCCCTGTTTCATAGAAGGTTTTTTAAATTGATAGTGGATCCAGCATGTCACCCAGTCAGAGGCCATATGCCCAGCAGAGGTGAGTGAAATGAGTTATAAGGTCCTGTGGTGTCCCGGTACCGTATTGCATACCGTACCTTGTTAGAGGTCCCCAAAGTCAGAGTTCCTAGGAACGGTGGGGTCCCTCCTTTCTAGTTAACCCCTCGTCATCCCTCAGTTAGCTAATATTCATATAAATATCAGTGTAAATATGTATATTTAAATGCCTACCTGTTAACGTTGCAGGACCTTAGGTCATGTGACTCGGTGTTCAGAACTCTATGGTTTGTTGAAGGACCTTCGGTGGTTCTTGTGTCAGGTGTTCAACCACAATGCCATGTAACGGTGAGTGACAGCTGTTATGGACCAATCCAAAACCGCTCAGCCCCTGCACATATAAGGGAGCTGCAGCCAATAATCACTCTCTTGGGTTGCTGACACTGGATAAGGTAGGACCTCCGCAACTTCCAAAGACAATTACTAGGCCAAAGCCTTGTGGCCTCGGCCTAAGCTAAAGACTGTGAGTTCTTACAATTCCCCTCTAACTCCGCAAGATCACTGGACCTAAACCTACCCCTAAATCCAGCGGATCTATGCTACAAAATCCTCCTAAACTAAAGAGAACTTATCCGGTCCCAACCACTGTCAATCGCTGCTCAGCTGTATATAGACTCTGTTATCTGGACTGTTACCGGTTACTGCATGTTACAGAAAATCTTCAGTAAAGTTTCAACAAGTTTTCAGCTAAGCACTGGTTGTGGACAATCCGTTATTCTGCACTCACCTATCGCTTTTGGAAAGGGTGGCGATAGGCCCAGCATTACCTCAGCATTTAACCCTCACCCTGGCGTCACGAGTGACAAGGGTTAATAAACCCCTGATACCTGCTCAGCAACACCCCAGCTACCCTACACCCCCCGAGGCTTACCACAGTCCCATCAGAAATTAGGCCACATCCGCATGGTGGATGGGGCACACGTTTGGATCAAAAAGTGCGCTAAGAGCCTCCATTTTTTGACCAAGAGTGCTGCTGCAACCTTCTTTTTTTGTATTCAAGTATTAGATTTTTTAATCAGTCTTAATAAAGTTGAATTGTTTTAAATTAAAAAGTGGTATATCGGAACTCATTTTTCTATACGTGTAATATTTAGTTGGAGTTGCCACATACTTTTCATGTTATGGTCGGGAAAGGAATCATAAGTCAAGATGACATATAAAGAAGGGAGGTGCTTATTTGGATTCATATGTTTGTTGTCAGGACACATGTAGAGAAATCCAGCGCAAAACAGCATCATAAAATGTATGGTCACAGAAAACCACAGGGTCACAAAAAGCCATACATTTTACGATGCTGTTTTAAGGGTTTAATAAAACACCTAAAGAGCAAGAACTGATTTGTGCTGGATTTCTCTACATGTGACCACATTTACTTACATTAGAAGAGATTCAGCACAATTCAAGGAAAACGGCATGGCGATCTTTGACTGTGCGACCCATTTTTGCCATGTATCCCTAAACTAATACTGTCACCTTGTTCTTGTAATAGTCGCCGCACACAGATAAACAGTGATCTTCTCAATGCTGCCTATCAGTAATAGCGCCGACACATACCATAAGGCTATGTTCAGACAACGGAATGTCCACACAGAGAATCTCTGCAGGTCATAATATGCCAGTGCTAGGACCGCACAGGAATGCACCGTCTCATAGACGGTTCTGCATTCTGTGCGGACTCCGCACAAAGAATGAACGTGTTCATTCTTTGTGTGGACACAGAAAATTGAATTTTCGTGCTGGAAACATCTGGCGCAGAAATTATGCCAAGTGCACAGCGCAGCAGATTCCTGTTGAATTCAACTGGACTGTGCTGCACCGGAAACTCAATGCCAGATTCCAATGCGGAATCCGGCACGGAAATTCCGATTTGTGAACATGGTTTAACAGTGATCTTCTCAGTGCTGCCTGTCAGTAATAGTACCCACATATACTATAACAGTGATCTTCTCAGTGCTGCATGTCAGTAATAGCGCCCACATAAACTTTAACAGTGATCTTCTCAGTGCTGCCTGACTGTAATAGTGCCCACATATACTATAACAATGATCTTTTCAGTGCTGCCAGTCAGTAATAGTGCCCACATATACTATAACAGTGATCTTCTCAGTGCTGCCTGTGAGTAATAGTGCCCATATATACTATAACAGTGATCTTCTCAGTGCTGCCTGTCAGTAATAGTGCCCATATATACTATGACAGTGATCTTTTCAGTGCTGCATGTCAGTAATAAGCACCCACATATATTATAACAGTGATCTTCTCAGTGCTGCCTATCAGTAATAGCGCCCACATACAGAGGCACAGCTTTTAGCTTTAGGGCCCGATGCAAAATCTGCAACTGGGCCCCATATGCCAATTATTGTACTGCTCTCTTATGGGGCAGATGTGCTTTGGGGACCCCTTAAGCACCGGGCCACGGTGCGACTGCTACCTCTGCTACCTCTATAGCTATGCCCCTGCCCAAATATACTATAACAGTGATCTTCTCAGTGCTGCCTGTCAGTAATAGTGCCCACATAAACTATAACAGTGATCTTCTCAGTGCTGCCTGTCAGTAATAGTGCCCACCTGTACTATAACAGTGATCTTCTCAGTGCTGTCTATCAGAAATAGCGCCCACATATACTATAACAGTGATCTTCTCAGTGCTGCCTGTCAGTAATAGTGCCCACATAAACTATAACAGTGATCTTCTCAGTGCTGCCTGTCAGTAATAGTGCCCACCTGTACTATAACAGTGATCTTCTCAGTGCTGTCTATCAGAAATAGCGCACACATATACTATAACAGTGATCTTCTCAATGCCGCCTGTCAGTAATAACGCTCATTTTATTCTTTACACAGTAATAGTTTTCCTCTTAATGCCCCGCACTGTACAAATGCCCCTTTTGTGCCCCTTACTTTGTAATAATGCCCACCTTCATGCTCCTTACTGTACTACAGATCACGGCGCAAAAAAAATTTGCCCTCATGCAGCCCTGTATATGGAAAAATTTGAAAGTTATACGGGTCAGATTTTAAACAAACTTTTTTTGTTAAAAAGTCTGAGTTTTTTTTTTTTTTAAACTAGTACAATAATAGAAATGCAATAATGCATGCGTGTGGGAAGACGTGGAGGTGCCCCCATTTTATCAACGGTTTGTGAATTAAAATGTTGTGACTGCCCTCAGGGATGGCGAACCCAGGTCCGGAAAGGTTCAAGAAGACCTATACACTTGGAAGACTCTTCAAGACAAAAGTCGAGTCATGGGGGATCTGTTGGACTACTTGCTGGCAAAAAAGGTTCCAACCCATCTACGCCGGGCCCAGTGTGATTATGAGCTGAAATGTCTGTGGCAACAGAGGAAGCGACTGTTTGTGCACAAGGGACTGTTGTACCGAAATTCTTTGGATCCAGTCTCTGGTGATCGACTTCATCAGATTCTGGTTCCCCGAAGAGATGCGGCAATGGTCCGCAATGCATACCATGACCAGTCGGGACACTTTGGAGTCCACAAGACAGAAGCTACTATCCTGAGCAGATTCTACTGAATTGGAATGCGGAGCAACATTGAGAAATGGTGCAGTGAATGTGCAGTCTGTAACCAAGAATGTGGGCAAGGACGCCAGAGCACCCCTCCATCCCATCAAGAGTGTAAGGCCTAACCAGTTGGTTGCGCTAGACCATGTCAAGTCATCTCCTACCCGATGCGGGTACACTTATGCTCTCACCATGGTGGATCACTACTCCAAATGGGTTGTCGTTGTACCCGTTAAAGACCACACAGCCAAGACAGACAGTTCTACTCCAATTGGGTGCAAACCCTTGGGTGTCCGGAGTCTGTCCTAACGGACTGTGAAACGGCCTTTGAGGCCCAACTCTTCCAAAACTGTGTCAATTCCATGCCTGCAAGAAACTATGTACTACTGCTTACCACCCCCCAGGGGAATGGGCTCTGTGAACGCATCAATCAAGTCTTTATCCACATGTGGCAATCAGCTTCTGTGTCACGACAAGAAGAGTGGCCCAGACTGCTGCCTGAACTATTGGATATTTATAATAACACAGTCCACTGTTCTACGAGGTACACCCCTTTTTATTTGATGATGGGGCGCAACGGACAGCTGACTAAAGACTGAACATTTGGGCTCTCCAAGCCCTGTTGAAAAACTCTCCGCAAGCCACCCTGGAGTGGGTCTCGGACCACCAGAGAAGAGTCCAGGAGGCCAAAGAATGTGTCAGCAAGAAGATGGGCGAGGCCCAGCAGAGACAACAGGAAGATTATAACCGTCATGCTTCGGCCAAACCACTTCAATTGGGCGCCAAAGTGTGGCCGTGGATGAACCCATAAATTAGACTCTATCTGGGAGACGGAACCGTACATGGTGACGGCCATACCCTATCCAGATTCTGACATGTACGAAGTACAAAAGCCTGGGTATGAGCAGCAAGTTGTTCATCGCAACTGAATCAAACTGTGCCTAAAAGAAGATTTGCCCATGCTCCCCGCACCATCTCCTCCAGCTGTCAGACCTGTAAGAGAGTACGTCCCAGGCGAGGGGATTCATCAATCTATGGACTTCCCTATGTTTTCCCCAAGTCAGCCTGCGGTCTTCTGTGTTTCACCAGCCTCGGGGCCGGTTCAGCCAACATTGATTTCTATTCCAGCTCCAGTCCTGTCACCGTTGGCTCCGGTTTATACACCAGTTTCCAGAGCGCCAACTCAGTCACCAATCTCTCCAGCATCACAGTCAATGACTCCAGATCCTGCCAGTCCTGACCCTGTGCCAACTCTTGACTTCGCTGAGAAGACCCAGTCACAGTGTCAACAGTACCAAGAGCTTCAGAAGACACCGGGGTTCCAGACTCTCTAGAAGTGGTGTTGCGTAGGTCCCAAAGGTCAACCCAAGGACAAAGATTGACTCTTGTTAAAATAAATAAAAAGTAATGTACCACACATAGTCCAGTATAGTCAGTACACTATTACTAAATTAGTCTAGTCCAATGTCCATGTCTAGATTAGTACTGTAGCCTTGTATATTTTCCAGTCCACCCAAGTCTTTAGCGAGTATGTCTATTGTTTTCTCCAGTCCCAGTGTGCAGGATACTTTGCTGGCCAGAAGGTATTCCTGATGGATCCACAACACACGTGCAGTGACAGAGGTAATCAAATGTAAATGTAACATTATGTTTAAAGTCTATGTATAGAGTTCTGGGGGGAAACCAAGGGACCCCGTAGCCAAGGTATTGGGTAGATAGCCTCTGGCAGCCCAATCCGACATGTCTTGTAAAGTTGCTATGTAAATTGTTGATGGAAAAGTGTTGAGGAGAGAATAACAAAGTCAAAAATCTCCACACCCGTTTAGAGCATATATGGACATTAACCATGCCACAGGGACTCATTGCCGTTCTTCATCAGACCTGGAAAAGACATTGGGTAAAAATGCTCCAGGAACTGTCATTGGCCCCAATGGTCACTTCGGTCTTCCGCCCTCCAGGACTGGGCATCGAGGGCAACTGCAATTAAGAGGGGGAGTTTGTGGTATCCCAGTACGGGATGGGGGTAGCCCAGTACGGGATGGTTCCCCGTACCTTCCCTGCCCTGTCAGGCAGTGTATCTCAGTGTCTCCAGGGCCCCCGGCAGTTGTTCCCCCCCATGTAAATAGATTATGTATTATATTGTGTATTGTAGCTTTAATAATTTTACCATGTGATTGTTACCCAGGAGGCACTAGTGACCAGCAGACCCCAAAGGTGACCTATGGGCTCACTGCTAGTCTCCCCCATATAAGCCCTGGATGGAGCTAGCCACGCTCTCTTTGAGCTCTGCTCTCTCTTTGTGCTGAGGTCCAGTTCAGTCAAGTCGTGCCTATAGTGTGTGTTCAGAGCAGTGGAGGCCTCAAGTCAAGTTTTGGAGCCACAAGTCAAGTTCTGCAGCCACAAGTCAAGTCCTACAGCCTTAAGTCAAGTCCTGCCACCTCAAGTCAAGTGCAAGTAAGCTGAAGTCACTGTCCTGTCAGTCAAGTCTTCTGTCTACTCAGCATGGCCTGCACTAAATTCTCCTGTCTACTACAAGTCCCAGCAAACCTGCGAGGTCTCTGTGTCTCTGGTCACCTCCTTGGGCCATGGCTGTCTTGCATAGAGTGTAACAACTGTCTACCTTCAATAAAGCTACCGCTGTCCGTAACTTGGCGTCAGTGTCTTCATTGCCCCCATGCCTAGTCCAGGATCCAGCAGTATACCTTCGAATAGTTAAGGCTAAACTATGCCCTGGCATCACGAACAGAAGGGGTTAATACCATCTGCCCCTAGGGTAACAACATCTGCCCTGCACCACATACCCTGCCGCAATACCACAATGAAAAAAGTAAAATGGCCCCTAGCCTTTATGATGCGGATTGACTATAGGGAAAATGAGCATGTCAGAAATTCATTTCACACCAATAAATAAGATTTACATAACTCCTATTCACATTCTCTGAAGAAAAATATCCTATATCTCTCAAAAGTTTTCTGCAGATCTGGCTTTAGATTTTATATTCTGCAATGCAAAGGGTAAAATCTGTAGTTAAATTCAGTGTAAACTCAATGTAACATATTCCCATTTTGTGGCAGATGTTTGAGGCTTGACCTCTTCTATATGTAATACTTACACATTTTATAGTTATTAGTGAAAAAAATATATATATTTTTAGTTTTCTTTTTTTTTCTTTTTACTGTCCTATGTGTGTGTGTGGGGGGGGGGTTGATTTGCAAAGAAAGTTATATTTTATCAATGTCTTTGAGAAATATGTGATATTCATTTTATGTAAGTAATGAGTATTGTTACGCCGAGCGCTCCGGGTCCCCGCTCCTCCCCGGAGCGCTCGCTACACTTCCCTCACTGCAGCGCCCCGGTCGGTTCCACGGACCCGGGGCGCTGCGTTACCACCTCCGGCCGGGATGCGATTCGCGATGCGGGTAGCGCCCGCTCGCGATGCGCACCCCGGCTCCCGTACCTTACTCGCTCCCCGTCAGTTCTGTCCCGGCGCGCGCGGCCCCGCTCCCTAGGGCGCGCGCGCGCCGGGTCTTTGCGATTTAAAGGGCCACTGCACCGCTGATTGGTGCAGTGGTTCCAATTAGTGTTTACACCTGTGCACTTCCCTATATCACCTCACTTCCCCTTCACTCCCTCGCCGGATCTTGTTGCCCTAGTGCCAGTGAAAGCGTTCCTTGTGTGTTCCTTGCCTGTGATTCCAGACCTTCTGCCGTTGCCCCTGACTACGATCCTTGCTGCCTGCCCCGACCTTCTGCTACGTCCGACCTTGCTTCTGTCTACTCCCTTGTACCGCGCCTATCTTCAGCAGCCAGAGAGGTTGAGCCGTTGCTAGGGGATACGACCTGGTCACTACCGCCGCAGCAAGACCATCCCGCTTTGCGGCGGGCTCTGGTGAAAACCAGTAGTGACTTAGAACCGATCCTCTAGCACGGTCCACGCCAATCCCTCTCTGGCACAGAGGATCCACTACCTGCCAGCCGGCATCGTGACAGTAGATCCGGCCATGGATCCCGCTGAAGTTCCTCTGCCAGTTGTCGCTGACCTCACCACGGTGGTCGCCCAGCAGTCACAACAGATTGCGCAACAAGGCCAACAGCTGTCTCAACTGACTGTTATGCTACAACAGTTACTACCACAGCTCCAGCAATCATCTCCTCCGCCAGCTCCTGTACCTCCTCCGCAGCGAGTGGCCGCTTCTGGAATACGACTATCCTTGCCGGATAAATTTGATGGGGACTCTAAGTTTTGCCGTGGCTTTCTTTCCCAATGTTCATTACACTTGGAGATGATGTCGGACCAGTTCCCCACTGAAAGGTCTAAGGTGGCTTTCGTAGTCAGCCTGCTGTCTGGAAAAGCCCTGGCTTGGGCCACACCGCTCTGGGACCGCAATGACCCCGTCACTGCCTCTGTACACTCCTTCTTCTCGGAAATTCGAAGTGTCTTTGAGGAACCTGCCCGAGCCTCTTCTGCTGAGACTGCCCTGTTGAACCTGGTCCAGGGTAATTCTTCCGTTGGCGAGTATGCCGTACAGTTCCGTACCCTTGCTTCAGAATTATCCTGGAATAATGAGGCACTCTGCGCGACCTTTAAAAAAGGCCTATCCAGCAACATTAAAGATGTTCTGGCCGCACGAGAAATCCCTGCTAACCTACATGAACTCATCCATCTTGCCACTCGCATTGACATGCGTTTTTCCGAACGGCGTCAGGAGCTCCGCCAGGATATGGACTCTGTTCGCACGAGGCGTTTCTTCTCCCCGGCTCCTCTCTCCTCTGGTCCCCTGCAATCTGTTCCTGTGCCTCCCGCCGTGGAGGCTATGCAGGTCGACCGGTCTCGCCTGACACCCCAAGAGAGGACACGACGCCGCATGGAGAATCTCTGCCTGTACTGTGCTAGTACCGAACACTTCCTGAAGGATTGTCCTATCCGTCCTCCCCGCCTGGAAAGACGTCCGCTGACTCCGCACAAAGGTGAGACAGTCCTTGATGTCTACTCTGCTTCTCCACGTCTTACTGTGCCTGTGCGGATGTCTGCCTCTGCCTTCTCCTTCTCTGCTGTGGCCTTCTTGGACTCTGGATCTGCAGGAAATTTCATCTTAGCCTCTCTCGTCAGCAAGTTCAACATCCCGGTGACCAGTCTCGCCAGACCCCTCTACATCAATTGTGTAAACAATGAAAGATTGGACTGTACTATACGTTTCCGCACGGAGCCCCTTCTAATGTGCATCGGATCTCATCACGAGAGGATTGAACTGTTGGTCCTCCCCAATTGCACTTCTGAAATCCTTCTTGGACTTCCCTGGCTTCAACTCCATTCCCCAATCCTGGATTGGTCCACTGGGGAGATCAAGAGTTGGGGGCCCTCTTGTTCCAAGGACTGCTTAAAACCGGTTCCCAGTAAACCTTGCCGTGTCCCTGTGCTTCCTCATGTAACCGGTCTCCCTAAGGCCTATATGGACTTTGCGGACGTTTTTTGCAAAAAACAAGCTGAGACTCTACCTCCTCACAGGCCTTATGATTGTCCCATTGACCTCCACCCCGGGGCAGAATCTATCCTCTGTCCGTCCCAGAGACTCTTGCCATGTCTGAATACGTCCAAGAAAATTTAAAAAAGGGCTTTATCCGTAAATCCTCCTCTCCTGCCGGAGCCGGATTTTTCTTTGTGTCCAAAAAAGATGGCTCTCTACGTCCTTGCATTGACTACCGCGGTCTTAATAAAATCACGGTTAAGAACCGCTACCCCCTACCCCTCATCTCTGAACTCTTTGATCGTCTCCAAGGTGCCCATATTTTTACCAAACTGGACTTAAGAGGTGCTTATAATCTCATCCGCATCAGAGAGGGGGATGAATGGAAAACGGCATTTAACACCAGAGATGGACACTTTGAGTATCTGGTCATGCCCTTTGGTCTATGCAACGCCCCTGCCGTCTTCCAAGACTTTGTTAATGAAATTTTTCGTGATCTACTATACTCCTGTGTTGTTGTATATCTGGACGATATCCTGATTTTTTCTGCCAATCTAGAAGAACACCGCCAGCATGTCCGTATGGTTCTTCAGAGACTTCGTGATAATCAACTCTATGCCAAAATAGAGAAATGTCTGTTTGAATGCCAATCTCTTCCTTTTCTAGGATACTTGGTCTCTGGCCAGGGACTACAAATGGACCCAGATAAACTCTCTGCCGTCTTAGATTGGCCACGCCCCTCCGGACTCCGTGCCATCCAACGTTTTTTGGGGTTCGCCAATTATTACAGGCAATTTATTCCACATTTTTCTACCATTGTGGCTCCTATTGTGGCTTTAACAAAAAAAAATGCCGATCCCAAGTCCTGGCCTCCTCAAGCGGAAGACGCCTTTAAACGACTCAAGTCTGCCTTTTCTTCGGCTCCCGTGCTCTCCAGACCTGACCCATCTAAACCCTTCCTATTGGAGGTTGATGCCTCCTCAGTGGGAGCTGGAGCTGTCCTTCTACAAAAAAACTCTTCCGGGCATGCTGTTACTTGTGGTTTTTTTTCCAGGACCTTCTCTCCGGCGGAGAGGAACTACTCCATCGGGGATCGAGAGCTTCTAGCCATTAAATTAGCACTTGAGGAATGGAGGCATCTGCTGGAGGGATCAAGATTTCCAGTTATTATTTACACCGATCACAAGAACCTCTCCTACCTCCAGTCTGCCCAACGGCTGAATCCTCGTCAGGCCAGGTGGTCTCTGTTCTTTGCCCGATTTAATTTTGAAATTCACTTTCGGCCTGCTGATAAAAACATTAGGGCCGATGCTCTCTCTCGTTCCTCAGATGCCTCTGAAATTGAACTCTCTCCTCAACACATCATTCCTCCTGACTGCCTGATTTCCACTTCTCCAGCCTCCATCAGGCAAACTCCTCCAGGAAAGACCTTTGTTTCTCCACGCCAACGCCTTGGGATCCTCAAATGGGGTCACTCCTCCCATCTCGCAGGTCATGCGGGCATCAAGAAATCTGTGCAACTCATCTCTCGCTTCTATTGGTGGCCGACTCTAGAGACTGATGTGGTGGACTTTGTGCGAGCCTGCACTATCTGTGCCCGGGATAAGACTCCTCGCCAGAAGCCCGCTGGTTTTCTTCATCCTCTACCTGTCCCCGAACAACCTTGGTCTCTGATTGGTATGGATTTTATTACTGACTTACCCCCATCCCATGGCAACACTGTTATTTGGGTGGTCGTTGATCGATTCTCCAAAATGGCACATTTCATCCCTCTTCCTGGCCTTCCTTCAGCGCCTCAGTTGGCTAAACAATTTTTTGTACACATTTTTCGTCTTCACGGGTTGCCTACACAGATCGTCTCGGATAGAGGCGTCCAATTTGTGTCTAAATTCTGGAGGGCTCTCTGTAAACAACTCAAGATTAAATTAAATTTTTCTTCTGCATACCATCCTCAATCCAATGGACAAGTAGAGAGAATTAACCAGATCTTGGGTGACTATTTACGACATTTTGTTTCCTCCCGCCAGGATGACTGGGCAGATCTTCTACCTTGGGCCGAATTCTCGTATAATTTCAGAATCTCTGAATCTTCCTCCAAATCTCCGTTTTTCGTGGTGTACGGCCGTCACCCTCTTCCCCCCCTCCCTACCCCCTTGCCCTCTGGTCTGCCCGCTGTGGATGAAATTTCTCGTGATCTTTCCACCATATGGAAAGAGACCCAAAATTCTCTCTTACAGGCTTCTTCTCGCATGAAGAGATTCGCAGATAAGAAAAGAAGAGCTCCTCCCATTTTTTCCCCTGGAGACAAGGTATGGCTCTCCGCTAAATATGTCCGTTTCCGTGTCCCGAGCTATAAGTTGGGACCACGCTATCTTGGTCCTTTTAAAGTTTTGTGTCAAATTAATCCTGTCTCTTACAAACTTCTTCTTCCTCCTTCTCTTCGTATCCCTAATGCCTTTCACGTCTCTCTTCTTAAACCTCTCATCCTCAACCGTTTTTCTCCTAAATCTGTTCCTCCCACTCCTGTTTCCGGCTCCTCGGACATCTTCTCTGTCAAAGAGATTTTGGCCTCTAAAAAGGTCAGGGGAAGAACTTTTTTTTTAGTGGATTGGGAGGGTTGTGGTCCAGAAGAGAGGTCCTGGGAACCTGAGGACAATATCCTGGACAAAAGTCTGATCCTCAGGTTCTCAGGCCCCAAGAAGAGGGGGAGACCCAAGGGGGGGGGTACTGTTACGCCGAGCGCTCCGGGTCCCCGCTCCTCCCCGGAGCGCTCGCTACACTTCCCTCACTGCAGCGCCCCGGTCGGTTCCACGGACCCGGGGCGCTGCGTTACCACCTCCGGCCGGGATGCGATTCGCGATGCGGGTAGCGCCCGCTCGCGATGCGCACCCCGGCTCCCGTACCTTACTCGCTCCCCGTCAGTTCTGTCCCGGCGCGCGCGGCCCCGCTCCCTAGGGCGCGCGCGCGCCGGGTCTTTGCGATTTAAAGGGCCACTGCACCGCTGATTGGTGCAGTGGTTCCAATTAGTGTTTACACCTGTGCACTTCCCTATATCACCTCACTTCCCCTTCACTCCCTCGCCGGATCTTGTTGCCCTAGTGCCAGTGAAAGCGTTCCTTGTGTGTTCCTTGCCTGTGATTCCAGACCTTCTGCCGTTGCCCCTGACTACGATCCTTGCTGCCTGCCCCGACCTTCTGCTACGTCCGACCTTGCTTCTGTCTACTCCCTTGTACCGCGCCTATCTTCAGCAGCCAGAGAGGTTGAGCCGTTGCTAGGGGATACGACCTGGTCACTACCGCCGCAGCAAGACCATCCCGCTTTGCGGCGGGCTCTGGTGAAAACCAGTAGTGACTTAGAACCGATCCTCTAGCACGGTCCACGCCAATCCCTCTCTGGCACAGAGGATCCACTACCTGCCAGCCGGCATCGTGACAAGTATATGTGCGACTTTTTCTGAAGTCTGTTGAAGTATCACATATGTATTTCTGCATGAAGTGAAATATTGTTCTTCTATGATTTCTAATATAATGTATTTATGTACAATATTTTTGTGAATATAATTTAAAAAATTATAATAAGAACAAAACAAAATTGTTAAGGGAAGGGTTAATGGTCTAGTGAAGAGAGTGAGTCAAGTACCCGTTGTTGGGAGGTTTACTCGCCTACTCAGGCTCCATCTCTGCCTTGTGTAGAATGTTATACATATACTAGCTGAGTACCTGGCGCTGCCCGGTTTTTCCTTCCTAATCCTTGTTGGGGAGGAAAATCAACAAAGGAGGAAGCTTTTGACTTCATATCCCGTCCCCATATATTGTTGTCATATCCCGTCCCCATATCCCATCCTCATATCTCAACCTCATATCCTGACCTCATATCCCGTCCTCATATCCCGTCCTCATATCCCGACCTCATATCCTGTCCTCATATCCCATCCTCATATCCCATCCTCATATCCCGTCCTCATATCTCGACCTCATATCCCGACCTCATATCTCAACCTCCTTTCCTGTCCTCATATGCCATCCTCATATCTTGACCTCATATCCCAACCTCCTATCTCGTCCTCCTATCCCGTCCTCATATTCCGTCCTCATATCTCAACCTCATATCCCATCCTCATATCTCGACCTCATATCCCGTCCTCACATCTCTACCTCATATCCCGTCATCATATCCCGACCTCCTATCTCGACCTCATATCCTGTCCTGATATCCCGTCCTCATATCCTGACCTCATATCTCGACCTTGTATCCCGACCTCCTATCCTGACCTCCTATCCCGTCCTACTATCTTGACCTCATATCCCGTCCTCATATCCCAACCTCCTATCCCGACCTCCTCTCTTTGTGAGATGGGGTGTGGCTTGCAAGCCAGATTGACACATTCACCAGGAGATACAGAGCGGAGCTTGTGGAGTAAGGTACTGGAAGTCCCACATACTCGCATGGGACTTGAAACAAAAACACATCTTTTATGTAAGGCTGTAGGTAAGGATTAATTTAACTATCATATCTTTTTATTTGACACACTAGCTGAGTACCCGGCGTTGCCCGGTTTTTCCTTCCTAATCCTTGTTGGGGAGGAAAATAAACAATTCCTCCCCAACCCGACCTCCCATTCTGACCTCCTATCTCGACCTCCTATCCCAATCTCCCATCCCATCCTCCTATCCCGACCTCCCATCCAGTCCTCCTATCTCGACCTCCTATCCAGACCTCCTATCCAGACCTCCTATCCCGACCTCCTATCCCGACCTCCTATCCCGTCCTCCTATCCCGACCTCCTATCTCGACCTCCCATCCCGACCTCCTATCCCGACCTACTATCCCAACCTCCTATCCTGACCTCCTATCCCAACCTCCTATCCTGACCTCCTATCCCATCCTCCTATCTCGACCTCCTATCTCGACCTATCCCGTCCTCCTATCTCGACCTCCTATCCCGTCCTCCTATCCCGACCTCCTATCCCGACCTCCTATCCAGACCTCCTATCTTTACCTCCTATCCCGTCCTCATATCCCGACCTCCTATCCCATCCTCCTATCCCGACCTCCTATCCCGACCTCCTATCCAGACCTGTAATATGTGACCAGGCATTGAAATATCTCCAGCCGTACTGAAGTTATGATGGAACATACATTTCCCATTGATTTGCATGGGACTTTAAACAAAAACCCTGACCCTCTCAAATGGGGGTAGTTAAGGGTTAAATGAACTATCCTATATTTTAATTGGACATATTAGTAACATGTGACCAAGTATTATCGAAATATCTTCAGCCTTTTGGTAGTTATGCAGTAACATATATTTCACATTGACTTGTATGGGACTTTAAACAGAAACCCCGCTCCTGGCAAATGGGGGTGAGTAAGGGTTAAATTACCTATCCTATGTTTGTTGTTGACATATAAGTAACATGTGGCCAAGTTTCATGTTAATATCTTTAGCCGTTTGGACGTGATGCTGGAACATACACACATACACAAATACATACATACACACACATACATACATACATACATACATGCACATATATCTAACGTATACACACACATATATATATATATATATATATATATATATATATATATATATATATATATATAGCATATAGCACCTGCACAACATATACTGTACACACACTTAGGCCATGTTTACATGTCGGAATTTCCGTGCTGAATTCTACATTAGAATTTGGCATGGGGATTCTGCTGCAGCAGAGTCCCATTTATTTCAACTGCGGTATTCTACTCCGCTGTGCACACGGCGGAATTTCTGCGCCAACTGTTTCCGGCGTGGAACACGTTCATTTTTTCTGCAGACACCGCACAGAATGCATAGCTGTCTATATGATGGTGCATTCCCGCTTGGTCCTCACCGAGATTTTCTGTGCAGACATTCCATAGTGTGAACATAGCCTAAGACATAACCACCTCCAGAGACCCCCGTGATCAGACACTTATCCCCTATCCTGTGGACAGGGGATAAGTTGTGTTCTCCAGAGTACCCCTTTAACATACCTATAGGCACTAATACAGGATCAAAAATATTCAAATGTAAAATAATAAATATGAGGTTGGATCCATTTTCTAAGCTATGTATGTATGTTATATATTGCTTTCCATATGTTCCACATAAGTAATATATTATAGCCTGTTTAAGTTTTCCTCAATGTTTTAATACCTTATTTTTAAAGCAAAACGTGTTGCCGAATGGTTCAGTAGGAGACACAAGTGCGGTGTATTTTTTTATTCACTATCTCTGATGTCTCATAAATGTGTCATTTTACTTGTCTGATCCTTTTACCTGTTCCTCTACCGTTCTTGCCCCGCACTGTTTGCCGCACTGACCTATGATTGTGTCGCTTGCACTCAGGATATTCTCTTTTGTGCTTTTACTCTAAACATTTAGCTCTATGTAACTTTTTTTGTTCTCCCTCTTTTCCAGACTACTCCCACCTTCGGTGCCTGTCCCTCCTCCCCTGCCTGCCTCTCTTACTCCCTTTTTTCCCCCTCCTCCGTCTTCCTGTTTTCTCACTCTCCGTTTCTTCCCTGGCTGCTCTCAAGACATTGCTCTCATCCGGAAAAACCTTTCTACCAGAGCCTCCGGCTTCAGTGACTGTCACTGTCTATGTGTGTGTCTGCATCTGACTGTGAGAACTTTCCCTTTGTTTCCTCTAGCTGACTTGTTTTCTTTTTCTCCTCCAGCGTTCCTTCCTCATCATCATTTCTCACATTCCAGTCGCCCCTTCTTTAATTTTTTTCTTTCCCTTTTTTTTTTCTTTTTTCTTTTTTTAGCCACTTTTTATTCACTGGTAGGTAATACCATTCTAAGCGCAGAATTCTGGAAGTAGGTATAATCTAGCTGCGGACGCCATTGTATGGGACACTATAGTAACAGCAGAGACCGATATGTAGGTAAAGAGATTTTTGGAGCATCAGTCCAGCAAGTATACGCAGCAAATTAGGTGACTCAGTCGAAGAGCCGCCACTAACTTTACGCACAAGTACACATAGCAGCACAGCTTTAATAGGACAGTCACACCGAGTAGAAGCAACAAACATAGTTAAATTCTTTTGCCGTGAAAAGTGTCCCATATAGGATGAGGTAACGGGCAATGACGACCAGTGACGGAGAGGTGTCGAACAAACAAAACTAAATACACAAGGACAATCGGACAACACACACAGGGCAAGTTTTTTTCTTAACCTAATCATGGCATGTTCCTATCTCGCCTTCTCTATCCTCATCCTCTGGTTGGGAACGTTTTTCTGTTACTTTTCTTTGGCTGCTTCGCGTGAGCGCTTCAAGGTGGTATTTGCCCCGGTGGTGTGCAAAAGGACATGTCACAAAGGCTACTGTCATGACGTCTGCAAACCGGGGAGCAACATGACGCTGATAGCCGAGAATGGAGGTTCCACCGACACGCTTACGGGGTCCGGATTTAGAGTGGGTGAGTATGGCACGCAGTAATTCATCCTTGTCTATTCCCTGTCCAGGATAAGTGAACAATGACAATGGGGGAGATTTATCAACACCTGTCCAGAGGAAAAGTTGCTGAGTTGCCCATAGCAACCAATCGGATCGCTTCTTTCACTTTTGAAAAGGCCTCTGAAAAATGAAAGAAGCGATCTGATTGGTTGCTATGGGCAACTCAGCAACTTTTCCTCTGGACAGGTGTTGATAAATCTCCCCCAATGACTTCTACGTAGGTAGAAAGTAACACAGACACCAGAAAGGAATGTTATAGCACAATAAGGAACTAATGGATTTTTACTGCGGCCCACTGATTAACATTGGCTGCTGTCCAGAAGGGTGGCACCATGACACAAGCGAATAGGAATTTCCATGGCGGTGATGATAAAGATAGAAATTTCTACAAGATGGAAAAAGATACCTGGGCTCTGCATAGAAATGTGTTGCTGATATCATTGTTCAATCCTGCAGTCGTCTCTGTTTACATAGATGTGTTGGTTAGAAGGCCAAGTTGTTATAGTAGGCGATTATAGTGATTTTGTCTAGGAAACACCATCTCAGAGATATTTTAAGACTTAGATCAGTGGTCTCCAGACTGTGGACCTTAAAGGGTACCTTTCATCAAAAAAAACTTTTGATATATTATAGATTAATGTATGCAGAATAACTTTCCAATAGTATGTTATTAAAAAATATGCTTCTTTCTATTTAATTTTCCACTTTGAAAAAATGACCACTAGGGGTCTCCCTACCAGTCCTTTTTTATAGATTTCAGACTCATGCTGGAGTCCTAAATCTCAAACTGCAGACGGGACACAGACAAACTCAGCACTGCTCCCTGCCAGGAGTTTGTCTGTGTTCCGGCTGCAGTCTGAGATTTAGGACTCCAGCATGAGTCTGAAATCTATAAAGAAGGACTGGTAGGGAGACCCCTAGTGGTCATTTTTTCAAAGTGGAAAATTAAATAGAAAGAAGCATATTTTTTAATAACATGCTCTTGGAAAGTTATTTTGCACACATTAATCTATAATATATCAAAAGTTTTTTTGATGAAAGGTACTCTTTAAGATGTTGAAAAACTACGACTCCTAGCATGCCCGGACAGCCAGCGGCTGTCCGGGCATGCTAGGAGTCGTAGTTTTCCAACATCTTGAGGTCCACAGTCTGGAGACCACTGTCTTAGATCTTGAAGACCTCATCAATCCAAGCCACTTTTCGTTATTCACACTATCTACACTGTCAATTATGCCTGATGAAGCGCAGATGCGCGAAACGCGTTGCATGCTGGGAATAAAGCTATTTGCTTATACTACTATCTGGTCCCTCAGCGCCTGAAGTTCCATTTTTGGAGGTGGATTGTGGTTATTTCTGGTTACTTGTGTAATGGCAGCAGTGGGCTATTGATATATACTCCTCTCCATGTTGTGCTGGCCGTTGCACAACATTTTACGGTAAGCGCTCGTTCACATTTGGCGTTTGTCATTATTAGCAATATTACACTATGGAGCGCTCCTTCTCTCCCTTTTTCTAATATCGTCTGACATCATAGTAGAGAATGACAAGTTTTACCACAACTGGAGTGTGAAAAGAAATCAATGGTGGACCAGTAAACTTTAACACTGGAAAGAGTTCTTTACAGTAACAGAAGTCAGATTACGCCAAAACCTAACTAATAGATATGGGAGGGAGAATGACGGTCTTCAAAAAGAGATATATGCTTTTCTAATGACAAATGGCTATAAATATTTTAGCATAGAATTATCTACCATTGATCTGAGATCGTCTAAAATTGATGCGATTTTTTTGACCTGCGTTACAATTGTTCACAAAGAATTTTAATAATGTATATTTTTTGGTCTTATTTTAAATGTTATCATATTTGTAAATTATGTTTCATTGTGATGTGTGATGAAATGTAGTTTTTATTTTGTATGTATGTGTCCCTGTATTATTTAAATCCGTTGCAATTCTTATTTTACATTAAGAAAAAAAACATTTACCCTTTTATCATATAAGATCAACATAGTAACTGTTTTAGTACACTTTAATGGTCACTGTCATTTCAAACAACTTCCCTCTGTTTGATATGTAACATATTCGTAAATCAACATATTCGTGAATCAATAAATATTTATATTTACTCAATAACCCCCCAAAAAAGGCCCTAAAGTTTTGGCCACTTGGTCTTACTCCCTAAAAACTAATGTCCGTGGCCTTTTGTTAGGCTCAGTCTGTCTTTAGCAGCAGAGAGACCAATATGTGGGAGTGGGGCTTAGCTAGTACTGTGGGAATGCAAGCAGAGGTTGCCTGTCTCCTCCAGAGGGTCCACATATAGCCTGAAAGGTAAATCAAGGCTTCTCTATAATATCTGAGCGCCCATAAAATTCTGGGCAGCTATTCCTCGTGTATCTTGTCAACATCATCAGCAGAAGCTTCTTTCTTAGACCAGGGCTGCTTTTGTGAGGTGACCCTTTCCTTGCTATGATTATTTTTGTTCACATAGCAATTGCAAAGCTGGTGCATTATTAATCCCCTTTTACCACCATATGCTTTCTACAGTAATGTCTTGTAAATCATCTCCTAACATGTACATTCCAGTGCACTTTTTCGAGGAATATGTCATGTTATAGCAGAGAGGACTATGTGCTGTGGTGTGATTGAGAAGTAAGGGAAGGGAAGTCCAGATGTAAACACTGAAGGCAAGCAGCTGAGGACTTCACTACCCCCTGGACTGAAGACTACCAGTAAATGTGCATCGTGTATGGGAATCTTATGGGCTAAAATATTGAAAGCCCTAAAACCTTATCACCACTCTTGTTTAAAAAATGATTTTAAAAGTACAGGTACACCTTACATATCAGCTTGAAGAATATGCTCTACTTTAATAACCATAATGAAGGTAATGGCCCGCTCACATAACCTCCTCGCACGGCCGTATGCTCCAGCACAGTGAACACCAGGATAGATGGATCAGCCAGCGTAATAGAAATCCTCCATTTATTAGAGTTTGAGGATAAAAGTCACCAGAAATCTATGCTTAGATGAAGGGTCATTGAACTGAAACATGTCCATGCTTTGATCTGTGCATTTTCTGATATCTGCTGTTGTCACTTGCTGGTGATTTTTATGCTCATATTCTAATAAAAGGAATATTTTTATTATGCTGGCGGATCCATCTTTCCTTAAAGGGTACCTCTCATCAAATAAATGTTTGATATATTTTAGATTAATGAACGTTGAATAACTTTCCAATAGCATGTTAATGAAAAATATGCTTCTTTCTATTGTATTTTTCCCGATCAGTCCTGTCAGCAAGCATTTCTGACTCATGCTGGAGTCCTAAACACTCAGAGCTGCCAGCCTGCTTTGTTCACAGCCAAACAGGCTGTGAAAAAAGCAGGCTGGCAGCTCTGAGCGTTCTCCTTTGTGAACAAAGCAGACTGGCAGCTCGTAGTGTTTAGGACTCCTGCATGAGTCTGAAATGCTTACTGCCAGGACTGGTAGGGAGACCCCTAGTGGTCATTTCTTCAAAGTGGAAAATTAAATAGAAAGAAGCATATTTTTTAATAACATGCAATTGTAAAGTTATTCTGCATACATTAATCTATAATATATCAAAAGTTTTTTTGATGAGAGGTACCCTTTAAATAACCATACTTCTTTTTAACTAACAACAAGGAATCTGAAGTAGGGAACAGGGACAAAATAAAGAAATGTAAAAAAATATACAGCCTTCTCAGCAGCAACAAAAAATACAGCCTTCACAAATAAAAAACACTAAATAAATCCTGCTTGTCCAGTGCTAATAATATAGAAGTCATCCATGTCTATGCAGGTGGCTTACTTCCAGCCACCCTACAAATCTATGAATGTACACCTTCAATAATATAGTCTGCATATTAATATGTCATTTGTTCATCTATTCACAGTGGTCTGCCCCATGCCATGCATGAATGGTGGCCAGTGCTCCTCCAACAATCACTGTCTATGCCCTCCAGAATTTACCGGGAGATTTTGTCAGTTCCCTGCTGTTGCCGGAGGGGGTGTGGGGCGAAGTCCAAGTGAAGGGAGTGAAGGAGAAGGACTGGAGACCTCAGGGAAGCACGCAGTCTACGCTGTGCAAGTCATTACAGGAGAAGATGATCCTGAAGGCAAAGGGGTGAAGATTAGCCAGTCTGCTCTTACTGTACCACTGGGGCCTGGACACAGCTCTTCGGAAGGTATTTTTTTAATGAACCCTAAATATTTTGCTTAAAATGACCTGTTCTGGACTTAAAAGTAAATCCACTTGAGAGAGGTATTCTTATCTGGTACCTTAAAGGGGTACTCCGGCGCTTAGACATCTTATACCCTATCCAAAGGATAGGGGATAAGATGCCTGATCGCGGGGGTCCCGCCGCTGGGGACCCACGTGATCTTGCACGCAGCACCCCAGTTAAAATCAGTCCCCGGAGCATGTTCGCTCCGGGTCTGATTACCGGCGACCACGGGGCAGGCGGTGTGTGACATCACGCCTCAGCCCCCGTGTCACGTCACGCTCCGCCCCTCAATGCAAGCCTATGGGAGGGGGCGTGACAGCATTGCTGTCTATGCATTTCCGAGCAGTTCTAGTGCTAGTGTAATAAAGAAAACTGTGTCCCTGTAGCTTAATGTGACTCGTGTAATGATTGGCTGAGGCGCGCACACCCTCTGCACACCCTTGGCTACAGGGACACAGTTTTCTTCTTTACAGGGGGATATAGTTTTCTCCATCCCCACTACCCTCTATCACGACGACAGGGACACAGTTTTTCTGCATATCTCCCTGCCGCTTAGACAGACTTTGGAGCGCAGCCAGAAGAGCACTCCACAGCCTTTCTCCCACCCTCCCGCACCACACATCTACCACCCGCCCGTGCCGCACATCTACCACGTGCCCACTAGCTGTTGCAAGACTACAACCCCCAGCCTGTCCTCATTGTAAGAGCATGCTCAGTAGTCTTACAACAGCTAGCAGGCGGGTGGTAGATGTGTAAGCAGGTGGGAAAAAGGCTGTGACGGGCTCTTCTGGCTGTGTTCCACAATCTGTCTAAGCAGATGGGAGATGAACAGATAAACTGTGTCCCTGTCCCTTTGAGAAAGTGTAGCAGAGATGGAGTGAGAGGGAGCAGGGATGGAGAAAACTGTGTCCCGTAGCCGAGGGTGTGAGGAGGGTGTGCATGTCTCAGCCAATCACTGCACGAGTCACATTCGGCTACGAGGACACAGTTTTCTTCATTACACCAGCATGTACTGTCAGCACCCACTGCATAAGGAATGCGCTCTGGAAATTTTCAGGGTGGGCATTCCACAAA